>NC_056725.1:1204783624-1204946757 GCF_019279795.1 Protopterus annectens | reverse complement strand
TATATATATATATATATATGTGCGTGTATATATGTATGTGTCTATATATGTATATGTGTGTGTGTGTGTATATATATATATATATATATATATATATATATATATGTGTATGTGTGTGTATATATATATATATATATATATATATATATATATATATATATATATATATATAGATACACACACACACACACCTACATGTATATAGAATGTGCACACTCGGAGATGCAACATCTTTTTGACAAGCAAAACAGTATCTGTATAGGAGGTACCATTGTGCAGTAGCTCAGAGCAAATCTGGGTATTGCCGTGGAGATTCTTTAACTATAGAAGGTCTTGTGGTTGTCTTTACTATCTGCTGCAGTTCTGTTTTCATAGCTAGCTTTAGAGGATTTGATGAGAGATCTCAACTTTTTGTTGAGGCTGATAAAGGAGTTTTTCCAGTCTTGGGACTTCACCTTATTCCTAATCAGTTTCCTCCTCCTGTTGTGAAGTTTGTTTATGGCAGAGGAACGCTAGATTGGCTTCCTTTTTTGGGGGGAGAGCGTCTTGGTTCTGTTGGGTATGGCAAGATCCATACATTTGTGTATGTGTTTGTACAGTGCATTGCTGTATGATTTGGCGGTCATGCAACTATTTTCCGTTTGCATTAGTGCCGTGAAGTTAGTCACTTCTGTTTTTAGAAGCCAAAGTTAGCTTTGGAGAAGATTTCCATGGTGGTTACCTTTGTGGGAGGAGGGGGGGATGTGGATTTCCAAGATGATTAGTTTTGATTGGATCTAACCAGGGAGGAGTTGACTATTGGTGTAAAGCAACACTCGCCCATGTTAGTAATGACCAGGTCATGGATGTTGCTACCTCTAGTGGGGGTAAGAACAAGCTGGTCTAGGGCATTGGAATTAATGAATTGCAGGAAACGTTGGGCAAGTGTATTGGTACATGAGTAGTTTTCCCGTTTAGTGGAGGGGTAGTTGAAGTTACCCAGTATTGAGAGTGTTAGGTCGGACCCTAATTCTCTTGGCTGCTTAGGAACGTGAAGTGTTTGTCTTGGAATATAGTTGGGGACCTATAGTAGGCTACGACCTGAATCGCCGTCTTACTCAATGTTAGCTGCACCTGAAGCATCTCAGATGTGTTGTGTTGGGCTACCAGTCTGGAAGTGTGCACATCCTTTGAGTATGGAAACACCACCGCCTTTGGAGCTTCGGTCCAGGTTTTGAGGCTGAAAGGTGTGAAATGAATTATAGCCTGGTAGTGCATGTCAGAGCACCTCACTGGCCCTCTTCAAGAGAAATCTTGATGAGTAGATGGGAAATGGAAAATTCACCCCAGGGATCACTCCCATGGCGATATTCTATAGAGGCACTGGGAACTAAGGTTGGATGGCATGATGCCAGGGTAATCCTATGGGCTAGGCTTGTAAAGGCTCCAGGGCCATTAGCCTAGTACACACCTATGAACCTATAAGTTATGCAACTTGGTGTTTTTTTTACCTGTAATAAAGTAGCTTGTTACTTTTATGGCATAACCGCATCTAGAATATCGGCATTTGAAAGGGCTAGTGCACTTCACTAATGATTGTGCCCTATAATCCTTTGCATACTTGGTAATGCGCCATCCTTTCTTCTGAGTTACGGGCTATTGCGTATGATATTTCTGCTCCTTATGAAGTT
Source organism: Protopterus annectens (assembly GCF_019279795.1). Classification (NCBI taxonomy): domain Eukaryota; kingdom Metazoa; phylum Chordata; order Ceratodontiformes; family Protopteridae; genus Protopterus; species Protopterus annectens. Next base: position 1,204,945,087 of record NC_056725.1, on the reverse strand, counting down.
ATTAAGCAAATACTCTACTTTCTTCTTACTGACTTTTGCTGTATGTGCATCAGTTAAGGCTCTAACCCATGGCTATAAGAAATGTTAGTGATACATATTTGTTTCCTGTTCTGTGTTGGGAACTGCCTTTAAAAAAAAAGTCAAGAACACCATTAATATAGAGTGGATATTAAGCAGTTGTATTGTACTATACTGCACATTGCTTTATATACTTAGCTTTCGTTAAACTGCATTTGTTCAAGTATCATATAATCAACGTTTATTAATATTATTTTGAAAGAGGTTCATCAGATATTCTTTGTTAGCTAATGTGTTTAAAATAAAATGTATGTAGTTCATACTTTTGATTTAAAGCTGTTTCCATATAGTCTGCCTATGTTAAAAAACACTGCAAATCAGGTGTGTAAGTGTACAACTCAGTATCAGATACAGAGTAAAGAGCAAATATTAGTATATTGCACTTATACCTATAGTTCAGTCTTTTTTTTCCTGATAACTCCTTCATTCATGACCCAGATCTTCTCTTTGCTGAGCCTCAACACCTTCTGTTGGTTTGACGTTTATGTAAGCAAATATCAAAGTAAGATAACTTGCTGTGATAGGACCATAGTAGAAACAGCAAAGGGGGATAAGTAATGAATTACATTCAATTGATGTAGTATTTGGCTAGTCATAATAGGGTGCTGCTGTGACACTGACAAGTGGATAAGTTACCAACGATATTTCAAAACATATCTGGGTAAGAGGAAAGTTTATTGAGATATACGTTATTGATTTTACACTGTGTGGCATTGGTCGCCCAGATATTTTGGACAATATTTCCACCTTTGTAACTTATGTGTCTTATTCTACTGAGAGGAAAGGTTCAGTGAGATAGCTGTTATTACCTTTGCAGTAATTCTTACATGGAGCAATCAGATAGTTTAGGTATTTCTGACTTTATTTAATACTAATTTCTAATAATTTAATTCTAATGAGCAGATGGCTCAGTGAGAAAAATGGTATTACTTTAACAGTAATTCCAGCATGGAATAATCCTATATTTTCGGCAATACTTCTGGCTTTGTCAGTCATGTTTAGAATTTAGGTGAGAGGAAGGGTACAGTGATATGTAAGGTTAGACTACTTGTTCTGAATTACTCTGGTCTTTTCCAAATGGATGTTAATGACTCAGTCTTGCATTGCACCTCACCACAAATATAATGAATAGGTTCATAGGTTGGTAGTAGGCCATCGGCCCTAGGGCCTATACAAGCCTAGGCATAACAATTCCCTGGCTATTTCTTCCCACAGTATTTACTTCAACAGGTTATGTGCAGCAATTATCACCTTTGCATGAGCACTCCAGAACCTTGCAGTAATGACATGCAAGTCATTATCACATTAGTAATTTAATATGTGAAGTTACACTACAACACCGAGTCATTATCACTTGTCAGGTAAAACCATCAGCAGCTGCCACTGTTCACATTACTAAAAGTAGTTATCACACTGATGAATGCACATGGCACATTTTGATTTTTGTCAGTGTGGAGTCATGCCCCCCCCCCAAGTTTTTCATTTTATTTTTATTTGCCTTAGGTTATGAAATCTATTATATTTTTAGTATTTTGGTAAATAACTCTGGTATGAATCATTTCAACATGTTTGTTTAGGATTTAGGTTATGAAAATTATGATTTATTTATATTTTGGTAAATAACTTTGCAAGGGAACATGTCAGCGTGCCAAGTAATACCTCATTTTGAAGACTGTGTTAGTCCTTACAACTTGATAAAAGAACTGCCTGTATGCTGTACACATGCGCAGATTCCACAGCTTTTTTAGGGCTTAGGTAATGAAAATTTTATTTTTTCCTTTTTTAGTGAATGACTTAGCTAAAGAAAATTTCAACGTGCTAAATACCTCAGTTTGAAGACAGTATTAGTCCTTACAACATGGTAAAAAATGTGGCCTTGCACATGTACAGATATCAGTTTGATTAGGGTTTACGTCATGGAACATGATTTTCTTTCATATTTTGGTAAATAATTTTGCAAGGAAGCATGTCAGTGTGCCAAGTAATACCTCATTTTGAAGACCGTATTAATAGTTCCAACATGGTAAAATAACTGTCTGTATGCTGTACACATGTGCAGATATCAAAGTTTGTTTAGTCTTGTAGGATTATGAAAGTTATACATTTCCAATACTTATTATTATGCCCATGTCTTTGCAAGGGAGCATGGTGATGACACATATGATGCATCATTTTGAAGCAGACATTGAGCCACACAACTTGTACACTATGTAGCCTTTGTCTGTTAAATGTGATGAGTTATTATGCTTTGTATATCAATTACGAGACATATAATCCTATTTCTGTGACTATCTCAGTAAAGGAGCATCACACAGTAATGGTTTAAGTATCATTTTAAAGCTGACATTCATACAAGTTAAATACAAATTTTGTGTGGGTCTACATGGTACATTGACCAAGATGGTGCTTTTTTTTCCTAAAAGGTAAAAAATATGCACAAGATCAGCATTCCTTGGCAAATATTTAATGATTTTGGTACACACTGTCAACATTCACACTGTTGGAAAGGTCAGTGTCTGCTTAACTTTCGGATTTACATTTTTAGTCTAGCTCTTATGGTTAAAGAGTTATGATTGCATTTTTTGTATGGTATTACAAATGGATTTTCTGAAAGAGCTCAGGCTGCACTGTTCCAATGGTGGAAGCAAGCAGGCACCATTTCCTGAGCTGCTCTGGAGTGAATGATTTAAGTTTCTGTCTTGGAAAACTGTCTTTCTGGTGGCCATAACTTCAGCAAGATGAGTATCTGAACTCCAAGCATTCTCTTTGAAACCACTGTATTTGATTTTTCACAAAGTTACCTTACACACTAATCATTTCTACCAAAAGTTGACTCTGAAACAAACCTCAATCAAGTGATCAGTTTTATTTCACAAATTTGACAATAAAGGAGAATATACCATTTATCTTTTAGATATACGTAGGCAGCTTTGCTTTTACCGTAGCAAGACTAAGGAATTTAGGAAAACTGATAAATTGTTTGTCACCTTTTCTAGTAAGATGACAGTGTCAAGAACTACACTAGTCAAAGTATAGCATATTGTATTGCCTATGTTTATTCCTTGAGAGGCCTTACTTTACCAAGAGGATCAAAAGCACACACTGCTAAGTCAGATAGCTACATCACCTGCTTTTTTGGCTAAAGCCTCCATTACTAACATTTGTGCAGCTGTCACATGGTCTAATGCTCATACTTTTATTCCCCAGTACAAATTGGACCTCATCTCCAGAAATAGAGCTGTATTCGGTTCTGTGGTTCTCTAGAACATCCTTCCACGAGGGCTACCCAAGGTTACTGTAGCTGGAGACTGTCCCATTCATTGAGGAATGAATTTAAATGACATCAGATATAAAAGTTGTGACTCACCATAACTGTGCATCTTTGCTGTCCATATTCATTCTTTCTAAACTTCCCTCACACCTTCCCCTTACCCATGTCTTTGGGAGAGAACTAATGAAACTAATGAATTGTTGGTAGGAAGCATAGTTCCTGTTTGGCTCCTGATCTTTCAGCTATCACTTTTCTGTCATATCAATGTTAAGATACCTTGTTGTGATGTTGTATAATAGCAGCAAACTCTGTCTGAGGTAACAGTGGTCAGAGCATTATGGGTAAGGGAGGAGCTGAAGTCAGACCCTAGAATCAACTAATGAAATCCGATCTGAACCCATTTGTTGAGGAAGAATGAAAATGGACAGCACAGATGCACAGTTATGGGGAGTACATAACTTTTATTTTTCATCGGGGAATATTATTTTTGGATGAGGACTGGAACCTTATTTTGTTGGTGAGGATTTATTTGGGGAAGCTAGAGGTTAGAATATAAGTTAAGACTGCTTTGTGTGCGAGGTATGAATTCAGTAGTAGGAACCCATACAAAATTTACAATTTTTCCATGGTACAGTAACTGAGGTAGACTTGCATAAAAATTGTCACAGGAACATACGTATTTAGTGAAACCTTTGTAATGCATCTGTTGAGTATTTCAGATCATACCCCAGTAAAACTAAGATAAAGATGAGAGTAATGAAATAAAAATGAGATGCATGTTTTTCTGCTTGTGTGTCAAGGAGACAGAAATTTAAGGAATGAGTAGTGGAAATGATTAGAGTCATTAGGGGAGTTTGCGATTTCTTCGAAAGGGATAGCTAGAGAGTGGGGGATAAATTAAAAATGTTAAAACACCTGAAAGAAATGAGAGAGAAATGCTGAAAAAAAAATAAGGGGAAGTATTTAGAAGGGTTGACAAAGGTTCAAGTGTTGCAGAATAAGGGGAATCCCACAGATCAAGTAGAGGAGCACCTGCAGGGTATTAAGATCATGTGCGTAAGATTAGAAGTCATTTTAAGCAACTATTGTGATAATTCCAGAGCACAAAAACTTTTGTTGCCAAACTTAGGAAGCCTATAATGGGAAAAAATAGAGGTCCTGTAGTGATATTGGAGATGTTTTGTGTACATTGTTTTATCAAGCAGAAAAATGTGGAAACCAGGAATGAGTATAAGTGGATATATTTGTGATAAACTTAGTCATGCCAAGGTTGGAGGCAGATGAGGCACAATGATAGTAGGAACAGACTGTATTCCCTTGGTAATTTGCAAGAAAGTTAAAGATCTGGAAGATTTTGCTTAATAACATTAAAAAAGGTGGGGGTTATCATCCTCTAGAAAGAAAGCTGTGGCGGCTATATTACCCAAAGAGGGTAAAGACTCTTCAAGCCTGTCTTAATACCATAGTATAAAGTGTCTGAATTAGCTAAGAGAATGGTAAAGTTTTTGCCAAAAGTGATAGATTTAGATCATTATGGTTTTGTGCAAGAGAAACTAACATTTCATATCATTAATATAACAATAATGAACTAGAGGAAAGCAGAGTGTAAGAAAATGCTGCTGTTATGGTGTTCCTTGATGCAGAGAACACCAATTTGATAGCTGTGGTTTGAGTAGAGTAATAGCATTTGTGTTCCCCGAGTAATGGGTTTAATTCGAAGGATATGCGAAGGGGCAATGGAAAGAATTAATGTGGAAGGTTTCTTCTGTAACAAGCTATTTTGTAAAGAACCAGCCAGGGGTGTTCTTTCCCTTTCATTTTTTGCTCTGTTTAGAGCCATTTCATACAAGAATAAGGAGCACTTGAATTTCAAGGATACTGTTGGTATGTTGATCAAAAAGTTAGCTTTATTAGCAGATATTTTGTACCTGATGAATCAGAAAAGGACACTTCAATGTTGTGGAACATACAGACAAGTTTAAAGTTTTTTTTTTCCAGGATATAAAATAATTGGAAGATAAAACGGAGGCTATAACAGTAAATTGCATACCTACACATTAAGTGGTTGAGCAGTACCCATGTTTATGGGGACATAAAATGAAGTATTTAGGTGTATGGATTAAAAAGGATTCTGTTACGGCAGCTAAGGATATGCGGGAAAGATGATAAACAGAAGGTAACGTAAAGGTTGTGAAGCCGAAATATTTGGATTATGGATGTCGTTGTAAGGTGCAAGCAGTGAAAATACTTTTCCATTTAGTTTTATTTTCAAGACATTTGGATTGTAATCCCGCCAGAGAAGTTGTGGACCAGAATTAATAAGGAGATGAAATTTGTTTGGGGGGAGAAGAGGGCAGTAGTTCAGTGGACAAGTTGATTTTTTTTTTTCTTAGAACATGGTGGTTTATGGTTACTTGAGAATTAAAAGGCACAAACCAATCCAGCAGAAACTGATAAAAACTGATTCCACAACACGTAACTAAGGTAAAATAAAAGCAGAACCAGTTAAACATGGCAAAGCTTTTTAAAATAATAAAACTTTATTACAGAAAACCAAGAAAATTCAAAAAGAGCTCTTTCACACCATATAAGGTGCTTCATCAGATCTTCTAAATTTTTATATGGGAACACTGCTTTTGATTCAGTTATTTTAAGGAAACCAAGTGAATTTGTTCTTGTTAATATGCCTTTCGTTGAGGCATTTTTGAAGGTTTGTGACTCTGATATTTGTAAATTCATAAGACATAGACATCGGAAAATGTTTCGTGAGTAACTCACAGATATAAGAGCTCTATGTGAACATACCTGTAATGAACAGCTATTTATACATCTAGCAGATAAAGATGGCTGTCATTTTTAATGAATACAGATAAATATTTGCATAGTATGTCCATGATGTTGAGTAGTGATGCTACTGAATAAATCATGTGCTAGGTTTGACATGATGAGACTTGTTAGTGATGACCATGCTCAGGTTTATGGTTTATTAATGGACGGATACATTGTGAAGGATTTGTATGACTTTATTTTTGAACATCCAACTATCCCAATTTTGTATGGATTGCCCAAGATCCCATAAAGATTGAATAGACCCCCCAGTGAGGCCAGTTGTTATGGGGCGGGGATGGGTAACTGAGCCCCTTTCCATTTATGTGGAAAAACAATTGCACCCAGTCATTGACATGAATGAAAGTGTATTAAAAGATACTAAACATTTGTTGAATCAAATTTTTGAATGTTATAATAGGTTGATGGATGTTAACTGTATTCTTGTCGCTGTGGATATGATTTTTCTCTCTACGGTGATTCCGAATGATACGGGCATAGAAGTTTTCTAGCTGTAGTTCCAGTAAAATGCATCTCATTTGTACTTTGCTTGACATTATACTTAATAATGCCTTTGTCTTTTACGATCAGTACTACATCCAGTGTATAGGGTTCACAATGGGCACAAATAGTTAAGCGAATATTGTGCTCGCATATTGGCAGTCTGTATTCATACAACTGAGTACGATGAGGGGCGAGCCTGCCCCCAACCACACAAAACCGATGAGAACCAGGCATTTAGTGGTGGACAGCATGGTAATGAGGGGGAAGTGATGCATTCTGGCAGCAACAGTGACGCCCTTTTAGGGAGGGAACCCTTGAGGTGTTCAGAGCGTTTGAGGAACAGAGGGAACTACATTGCGAACCTGGAGAGGAAAAACTGCAACCAAGTAAACAGAGGTACCAGCAGAAGCAGAATGGATGGTGGAACATGGACAGATGGATGAAAATGTTTCAAATGAACTTCCAGTAGTAATTTCAAACAAAACCGGTGACTTTCATGTTTTTAACTTTACAACTTGTGTCAAACTGAGCATGCTGAAGTATTGAGTAGAGGCTACACTTTTGTCCCTACTTGAGCTAAAACGGACTTGAAATTGTTTATCAGAAAGCTTAATTTTTTATGCATTTTTAACCATGAAAATGTAAGCTGGGTTCAAAAGAGCTAGTACTTTTAACCCACCCACTGTTCTTCCTTTAGTTTTATTTGAGAAATTGTGATTTTGAGATCAGAAATTACTTGAATGCTAAAACTAAAGACCATACTTACAACTTGAGTGGGGTCTATATCACATAGTTGGTCTTATAACTTCGAGCATGTAATGTTCCAACCATTATGTTTGAAGTTACAAAACTTTGATTATGAATAAAAAAAAAAAAAAAAGAAAATAAAAAAAATAAAACAAAATAAATTGTTTTAAGCAGGGGGGGGGCCCTGCATCCCCTACAAACCCCGCTACTTAAATATACCAACTCCGGGATCGCACCCCATTGAATAAAATGGAAACCTCCGCTTATGGAGATTTCCATTGAAGCTGTCAACTTTTACAAATTCTAACTAATGGTCTTGACCATATGAGGTTCAAGCTTGTAAAAGTTTGACTACGTGATAGGAACCCACTTGTGTGACTGAAAATGAATTGTTAACATTGGTTTGTCAAGATAAGAACAAAGAGGTTACGAAACCTGACAAGGGAAGGTAATGTATATACAAGACTATTTTAAAAAAGTTTGTTCACATTAGTGATGATTATATGTATGAAGAAACTACACACAATGGTATTCATGCGGCATACAGGAAAGTAGATTTTTTTTTTCTTGCAAGATATGTTTGACCATGGGCAAATAAGTGGGAAACGGAGTTTCCTTAAAGTGAAATATCCCATAGTGCCAACTATTTTTGGCATTCCAAAGCTTCATAAAGATTTGAGGGATCCTCCTATGAGGCCAGTTAATTCCAGTACTTCTAAGGTACATGCCATGGCAAAATACGTGAATTTGAAGCTTAAAAATAGTTTAGCAAGATACCACCACCTCTGTAAGAACTGTTGGGATTTTTTGACAAAACTTAGGGGAGTTAACTATTCAAAAGCATTATGTTTTGTAACCATAGATGTTGGTAGTTTATTCCCCACCAACAAGGTCTTGAATGGTTTAGGGAATTTCTAGTGAATTTAAGAACATATTTTTTTGATGAAACTAAGTTTTAGTCACATTGATGGAAATTTTAGACAACAACTTTGTTTATATTGAAGGACAATATTTTAAGCAGTAAAGGGGTGTAGCAGTGGCGGCGGCTTGCACCCACCCCTGTATGCTAATATAATCATGGTGCAGTGGAAAAAAAATACATATTGAATAACCCTGTAAAACAGGCAGTACAAATCTATGCCATATTTTTGGATGATATTTTTTAGCAGGGGAAATGAATGAATGAAGAAGCAACAGTCGTGGTAAAGTATTTGAATTCCACTACCTCATTGTTGAAATTTACTTATTCCTACAGCACCTCCCTAGACTACATGAAGAGCGACATGGAAGAGGTCACTGCTCATGTAGCCCAGGCAGGTATGACCCTAGCCCTGAGTAGCATCCTGCCATCACCCAGACTGATACTGCAGTACAAGGACAAAATGGTTGACTTCAACAATTGGCTAAGCTTTTGGTGTCATTCTAAGGGGATCCAATATCTGTTTGCCTGGGACGACATGGTCGACAGACCATGATACTTTGCCAGAGATGGCCTGCACCTGTCACCTTTGGGATTCTGGATACTGGCTAAGGCGATTGCTGCCCCTATAGTGCCTTTTTTAGGCAAAGTTCAAATGACAAATTCACCACCGTAACAGAAATAGTCAAGCAAAAACTGAGGGTAATTCTACTCTGTGCTAGAAGTCTAAATCTCAAAATGCACTCCTTTGAGGCACACCTTAAAATGGAGAACATAGATATCTGTACAGTGACTGAGATCTGATTTAAAGCTCCAGAGAACACCCCTGCATTACCAGGCTATAACTCGTACCACACTTCTTGGCCATCTAACCTGGACTGGAACACCAGAGGTGGAGGTGTGTCCATATTCATTAAGGATATCCGCACCTCCAGGCTAGTTGCTCAGCATAATGCATCCGAGGTTATCAAAGTGCAACTAACTCGGGGCAAAACTACAATCCAAATTGTAGCTTGCTACAGATCCCCCACCATGCCCCAGGATTACCACTCTTTTCTTGATATACTGGAAAATATTAGGGTTCAACCAAACACCCTAATAATGGGCGATTTCAACTACCCCACCATTAACTGGGAAAACTACTCATGTACCAACTACTTCGCTCACTGCTTCCTGGAATTCATAAATTCCAGTGCCCTGGATCAACTTATCCACACCCCCACCAGGGGCAACAGTATCCTAGACCTAGTCATTACCAACATGAGTGACCGATGTTCCTCACCTGAAGTCAATTCCTCGGTCAGATCTGACCATAAGCTAATCACCCTGGATATCCACATCCTGCCACCACTCCCCATTAAGGACCATGGTAAAAAATTTCTCCAAAGCTAACTTCATGCTTCTTAAGACAGAAGTGGCGAACTTCAGGACACCCATGCAGATGGACAATACAGTTAAGACTGCTGAATCCTGCACAAATGCACTCTAAGCACTTACATGAGTGCGTGAATCATGCTATCCCAAATTGAACCAAAATGCTATCCTCCAAAAAGTAAGAAGCCAATTTGTGATCCTGTGCCATAAACAGACTCTACAACAGAAAGAAGAAACTGTTGCAAAAGAGTAAAATCCCATGCATGGAGGAACTCCTTGGTCAGCCTCAGTAAGAAGCTGAGATCCCTTATAAGATCCTCCAAAGCTAGCTACGAAAGCAAAAATGCCACTAATTCTAGGGGCAACCACAAAGCATTCTATAGCTATGTCAAGAATCTCAGTGGCAACACGCAGATCTCCTCGAGTTGCAGCATAACGGCATGAAAATTACAGAACCAGCTGATATTGCCAACATCCTGGCAGATAGGTTCAGTGCTAACTTTACCCCCCTCTCACCCCCTAAAGGGCCCATATCTATAGAGGAAGAATGCAGAGCCCCTGTAATCACAACTGTGCAGGTAGAAGCTGCACTCTCTAAAGCCAAAAACACAGCATCCATGGGACTGGACATCATCTCAGGCTGCGTTTTACACTAATTTCAGAATTAACTGGCTCTCCACCAAAGCACCATGTTCAATCATAGCCTCACATCAGGCTTTGTGCCCACTGAATGGCACACAGCAACAGTTATTCCACAAAGGGGGAGCCACCACAGATCCTGGGAACTATTGTCCTATTAGCTTGACGAGCCTGGTCTGTAAGGCCATGGAACGTATCATCATGGAACTCATAAACAAAGACATTGGTAACCTCCAAACTCTGGACCCCACCCAGTTTGGGTTTGTGAAAGGCAGATCATGCCTCCTGATTGACTTCTTTGAGGCAGTCACCAAAGCCGTAGAACGGGGGTAAGGTGGTTCACACAGCCCATCTTGACCTCACTAAGGCTTTCGACACCATCCCCCATTCTGGAATTATAGCTAAACTCGCTAAATTAGGTATAAATCCCTATGTCACAGGATGGGTTGCCAACTGACTCACTGACAGAACCCACACTGTAAAAGTTGCAAACTCCAAATCTGACTTCATACCAGTGACAAGTGGAGTACCACAGGGTTCAGTCCTGGGACCATTCCTGTTTGATATATACTTATCTGAAATACAGGCTAACACAGAAGGCCTTTGGCTAACGAAGTTAGCAGATGACTGCAAACTAGGAGCTGTAGTAGAGTCCCAAAATGATGTGGGCATCTTACAGAAGGGCCTCAGAGACAGATGCCTGGTGTCAGAGCCATGGCCTCAAGCTCAATGCCAGAAAGTGCATTGTCATCCCCTTTGGTAAAAATTCTGTACCCGTGAACTACCACATAGGCAGCAGTCTACTTAATGCCGAATGTGTGATGAGACCTTGGGAACCCAGGTGGACAGTAATTTCTCCTTTGATAATCACATTGCCAAAGTAGTCAGGAAATCCTTCTACGTGGCACACCTAATCACAAAAGGGTTCTCATCCAGGAAAAAGAGGTCATTAGTCCCCTGTACTTGACACTCATTAGACCCATTATAGAGTACGTCTTTTTTTGGAATGTTACCTCACAAGACATCTGCTGCATATGGAAAGGCCACAGAAGTACCTCACAAAGAGGATTACTGACCTCAAACAGAAGCCCTACACTGACAGTCTCAAACTCCAGTTTTACTGTGTATCTTATCGCCTACTCCGAGGTGATGTCTGCCTAACATATAAAGCTGTCAAACCCAGAGCTGTTGGACATGTTGACCTAAAACTTGTCAGCACAATAAACAGGACATGCCGGAGGGATAGATTCCTGTCCCAGAGACTTCCCATACTCTGGAAAAAGCTACCCATCTATGTCAAGCAAAGTTCCTCATTAGCACTCTTCAAGAAAAATCTTGAAGAGTGGATAGGAAATAGGTAATACACTCCGGGGATCACGTCTGTGGCTCTGCTCGACAGGGGCACAGGACAATAACTTTCTTTTGGTGGCGTAAGCCAGGGAACCTTGTTGGCTAGGCTTACTTAGGCCCTTGGGCTAATAGCCTAGTACCTACCTATGAAAGCATTAACTACCTATATGTGCTAATAGCCACAGATCATGTTAAGGAGAGGCTTACTACTAACATTTATAGGAAAACCCTACTATTCAAATTCCCTCTTGCATTACACAAGTTGTCACCCTTGGCATGTTAAGAAAGGGGGTGGTAAAGGGACAAGTTGTCTGGCTAAAATGATTTCTGATGACAATATGAGCAAGAAAGTAACAAACTTCTTCACATGTTCCAGGCAAGAGAGTATCCGTTGCAATTTATAGTTAGTATTCGTAGTGAGGTTAGTACTAAAAGGTACTATTCTACCTCTTTTGGAGGAGGGTAATGACAGATGTGCTATATGTAACAATACTAAAAATTATGGGAAGGCAATTGTCACAACTTACACTGTGGACAGTGATGCAGTTGGTAACATACTATGTAAGAACTGGAAAATATTTTCTTGTTATGGGAAAGGTTTTGAGAAGTTTGGTGATGGACCACGTGTAGTGTATAGGACAGGGAGAAACTTGAAAAAATTGTTGGAAGGCAGTGCAAAACTGGCTTCAAATTCAACCAAGAGGTGGGGAGCACGTTAGTGGTAGGGACCCACAAGTTGGTTACTTCCACTGCACTTGTAATTCAGTGGGTTTAGTGTATGTGGCATAGTGTATTCAGTGTTTGTTTTTATGTGGGGGAAAAAACAGACAGAAATTTAAAGAGCGTATTTATGAGCACAGTCTAGATATAAGGAACAAGAATGTTAAAAACTCTCTATACAAGCATGTGGCAACACACCCTGATCATTCCTTTTTATTTTTTGGATTGGATTTTGTACCGCAGAATATGAGGGAGAGGGCCATGGGAAGATCTTATCGAATATAGAGAAATCATGTGGCAACTAATGTTTGAATGTTTGTGTGCTCTCTGGCCTTAATGAATGTATTTCAATCAGTAGTGTACTGCATTTAAAATCTTACAAAGTGTAAACCCGGCAGCTTATGTTCTAACAACTACCTTTTGTGTACTTGATAACATAGGGTTAAGAAATTTGCTTCTGTTAATTAATGTGGTGCTCATGTGATTTTTTCTTTACTATTTAAATATTGTAGAGTTTGTTGAATTTTTAGATTCTGATGAAGTCTTGGTTATAGACTAACAAAAGTGCTTAATCTTTGTTGGCTCATTACTAATACATTTTTAAACTTCTCGCTGGTGTCTTCAGTACCTTCCATTTTTGGATTGTCTATATGTTGAGTCTGTATACATCTTTGAGCATAGCAATTATTTTTTTGAAGTACATTGCTTACAACACACGATTTGTGGATAATTTATTTTTTGTGTGGACATGACCTGTTGAGCTTTTGTAAGATTTTGTTGCTTTTCATCAGACCACAAATTTTTTGAAGTTTACCATTAGGGTTTCTGTTACTGAAACAGTTTTTTGATGCAGGTATCAAGGCTATTCCTGGTGGTTTTGATGCTACTTTACGTACTAAATCATGTAAGATCAATAATGTGCTGTATTTTCAGAATATGCATCCTAAACATGTTAAGCAAAATGTGTTGAAAAGCCAGTTTTCAGACATGCTAGATTGAATACTGCTGATGACATGTTAACTGATTTGAATGCACTCGGGAATGATTTTCGTTTGAGAATATAACTGCTGTGTGCAAAAACTATAGCTTGTAGACAAGATCGTATGAAACCATATTTTTCTAGATGTGAGGATAATGCTAAGATTAGTAATAAGGTTTTGACACAGAAGTATCTTAGAATGTCTCTCATATTCTAGTATTGTCTGTGCTATATGTGATATTACAAAACACTGGCATATTTTGACTTCTGATAAAAAGTGTTGTCATATTTGGGTGACTTTCTTAGGTTAAGAACAATCTTTCATTAAAAAGAATGTTATGTTACAAGAATCCTATGTTGAAATAGAAAGGGTATGTTAGTTTGTTCAGATAGGACTGGTACTTAACCATGTAGGTTATGTAATTGATATAAATACATCAAAACATGTGATAGCTATGTACATTCAGATTCTGGCTGTGTTTCTAGGTTTGGTTTTTATGCCGATTTGTTCCAGTCATGATCTTGTGCATCTGGAAGTGTGCAATCTATGTAGTTATGTTGGCAAGACAAATTGCAGCTTAAGGGATCGTATACATGAGCATATGTACTGCATTAGTAAAGGTGATATCAGGAATACTTTGGCTAAGCATCATATTATGATATTAGTGCAGGTGGTAGTCATTCTTTAAGTTTTTTGTTTTAGAATTTTTTGTGCGGAATATTGGTGAAGGTGATGTAAAGACTAAAACAGTGCGTCTAGAAATAAAATGGATGTTATTACAATCAGATAAAGGAAGAGGTTTGAATGAACATGTTCCTTTAAAACATCCTTAGATCACTTGCTTTAGCCCAGTAATTGTTGAGGTATTTAAATGGTTTGTTTTAGAAGTGTTGTGTTAGTAGATCTGATGAAGCACTTTGTGTGGTGTGAAAGCGCTCATCTTTTTAAATTTATTTGTTTTTTGGTTTTGTGTAAAAGTTTTAAAGTTAAGAAGTTTTGTTTGCCATGTTTAACTGGTTCTTTTATTTTACTTTAGAGTTGCACAGATGTCCATCGTGGTACCCTGCTGCAGTCATCACACTAGGGTTATCCTGCCATCAGGCGGTCCCGCAGTCGGCCCGAATTCCAAAGTCTTGATCCAGTGTTGGTTGCTGTCCCTTCCTCCCTGACGTCAGAGCGCCAGGGGTATATCAGAGGCATCCGGCGCCATTTTCTTCAGTCTTTCTTGCACGGTGCCCAAAGTGGAAGCAGTTCGCAAGTGCCGGTCAGCCGACACCTGAGATTTTCGAATCGAGTTTCAGTCCGAAGTCTTCAAAGCTAAGTACCCCATTGGGGAACCTTTTCTTGCCTCAGTCCGATGTCAGAAAAAGTTAATTGCATTTCTTGTGGGAAGCAAATACCTCATAAGGACTTTCATTCTTTTTGTATACCTTGCCTAGGCCCAGACCACGATGTCACTGGTTGTCGGTTTTGTGCTAGGTTCAATAAGCGAACTATAAAGCGATGCTTTGATTTCGCACGACACTACTTCGGTAGAAAATTTATTTACACTATGCCGTTGGAGCAACCGACTACTGGCGTGCATAAAAAAACGCAAGGATAAAGACAGGCAGCCTAGATCCAAGCCAGACTCCGAGGCCTCGGCTGTGCCAGTCGCCGGTTCTCCGGTTTTCAGTGAGGCGCCTATGCAGCCCCTGGCTACTGCTAAATTGGATCCCCAGGCTGCTTCGGATCCTCCAGCAGAGAGTTCTAGGCCGACGCAGCCTTTTTCCCTAGGCCCTATCGACGACATTGCAGTAGGGGAAGCCAGTGCTGTAGAAACACTTTCTGAAGGTGTCTTCAGACCGACTACCCTCACCATAAAATCTTATGCTAAGCTTAAGACTCCTCTAAAGCCAAAAAAGACTACACTTCAGTCTCCAGGTCAAGGCCCTATACCTAAGAAACAGATGCTTAAAATGGCTGAAGATTTGATTTCTTTGATCAGACCCCCCCCCCCCCGACAAAATGCCTAGACAAGAGGAGGATTATGCCTCCTCTGATCAACTGTCTGTTTCCTCAGGCTCCTCTGAGGAACAGGATTACTCCTTTCCCCCTTATGAAGATTCTGATGCTGAAGACTCCTTTCCCTCAGCCTCTCCCACTGAAGATTATTCCTTTGGGGAAACCTTACACACCATGAGGGAACATTTCCACTGGGAGGGGCAGGACTACTCTGACTCAAAGAAAAGGCTCCGAGAGTTTCTTTTACTCCCCCAGCACAGACCACTTGCTATCCCCCCAGTTTTGGACATTGTGGATGATGTCTTCTTAGAATCTAGTCTAAATCCAGATTCTCTGCCTCCTGCTCCAGCCAAACCAGATTGATACTATAGAGTGCCTGACTCTCACAAATTCCTTTACAAAAGCCCTGCTGCTGATCCAGAGACAATCTCCCAAGGTCCCAAAGGGGCTAAGGCTTCTATGGCAAAAAATCCTCTACCCTCAGAAAGGGACTCCAGAGCACTAGATAGGTGGGGGAAGAAGGTTTACCTCAACTACTCTAGCTATGAGAGCACTAAATTGTCAATTTCACATGCTTAAATGCCAGCAATTCCTAATGTCTTAAATATAACAAAAGATGGGCACGCACCCTCAACAGTCTGAATTTAAGGAAATGCAAGATCTGCTACATGCAGCTGAACAAGTGGGCAAACATACTTTACAATGTGGTTTTGATGCCTTGGAAGCTTCCTCTAGAGCAGCTGTTACTGGGTCTGTTATACGTAGGCATGCTTGGCTAAAGGAACAATCTCTGCCTGATCATGTTAAAGCAAAGTTACTGAATGCACCCTTACAGCAGGATGTCTTATTTGGGGTTAAAGCAGAGGAAGTTTTAAAGAAAATGGAGGATAAGGCAAAATCTATGCAGACGGTCAAAGATTTCTTACAGGTACAGCCCCCACGCTTCAGCAGAAATTAGCTAACAAAAAATTGGTCCTTTCCAGCTTCTGACAGACCACAGAGGGGTAAATACAGGCGCCCAAGGGGCAGAGGACAAGCACAAATCCCTTACAAACCTCGCCAATGGGGCACTACAACACAGAAGGGAGGAGAAGACCGGTCCCAAACAACTAGAAGGCAAACGCAATGACTTAAACTTCAAACTGCCAAGCAAAACTCTCTTGGCAGCTCCCTTGGGAGGAAAATTAACACTTTTTGCAGACAACTGGCGCATCGTCACAAAGGACAAATGGGTCCTAGACATTATCTCACACGGATACAGATTTCATTTCCACACTTTGCCAAGGATAAAAGGAATGCCAAACCTGCCACAAAATCAATGGACAGAGGCACAAAAACAAATTACAGCTCTCATGGACATGAGAGCCATTCAACTGGTTACCTACACAGGAGCAAGGACAAGGATTTTACTCAAGGCTCTTTCTAGTCCCCAGAAAGGACAATGCTTGGAGACCTATTCTGGACCTTTCAATTTTAAACACCTTCTTGCAAGTACCCAAATTCAAGATGCTAACACTACAGCAGCTTATTCCCATGTTGGGCAAGAAAGATTGGCTGGTAACATTAGACCTCAAGGAGGCATACCTGCATGTCCCTATCAGACAAAGTTGCAGAAGATACCTCTGTTTCATTGCAGGTTCAACCCATTACCAATTCTCTGCACTGCCCTTTGGCTTATCTACTGCACCCAGAGTCTTCGCAAAATGCCTAGCACCAATAATTGCATACTGCAGACAAAGAGGAATTCAAATATACCCATACCTGGACGACTGTCTCATCCAAGCAGAAAGCAAGGACATTCTCTTACAACACCTGGCTTTTGTAAAACATCTTCTAAGTTGCCTAGGGTACACACAAACGAAAAGAAATCAAAACTAGTGCCCTCGCAAAATGACATTCCTGGGTGCCAGCTTGAATACAACGGCCCAGATGGCTTATCTGACGCCAGACAAACTACAATTAACTCAATATTTCAGAACAATGGCAACAAAGACCCAACTCCCTGCAAGAAAAATTCTGCAGGCCTTGGGCTTCATGGCATCTTGCATACTACTACTACCATTTGCAAAACTGCATATGAGGAAATTACAGTGGTACCTAAAAAGCGTATGGACTCAACACAGCCACAGCTTGGAAACAATGATAAATCTCATTCCCTGCCTTAAACAGGAGTTTCTATGGTGGTCACAGGCATGTCACCTCAGCAAGGGTCAGCCTTTCACCCTACCACCAGCCAGGCAGACTATGACGACAGATGCATCGGACTATGCCTGGGGGGCACACATGGCAGGACGGTGCGTTCAAGGCATATGGACAGCTGATCAAAGGAATCTGCACATCAATCAAAAAGAAATGCTAGCTGTACAAAATGCTCTGACAGCCTTCAAGGACCTCTTAAATCCAGGACAGCTTATCATAAGGACAGACAACACCACAGTAATGTGGTACACACTCCTATCCTCTATGCAGGCAAGCAATGTCCTTGTGGAACACAGCACTAGTTTACCAAGTTCAATTACAAGCTCAATTCCTGCCAGGAAAAAAGAACACATTGGCAGACGACCCAAGCAGAAACATCATGGATCCCCACGAGTGGAAACTGGATCCACAAGTATTCGCAATGATCGCTCAAAAATGGGGGCTCCCAGACATAGACCTGTTTGCCAGCCCTCAGAATTATCAGCTAACAAAGTTTTGCACAAGGACTTTTCACCTTCAAGCTTGGAAAGTGGACGCACTCTCATTCAGTTAGAAAATGCTAACAGTATATGCCTTTCCTCCACTACCCCTTCTCACAAAGGTGCTACTGAAAGTCAGGATGGAGAGACCCCAAATGATGCACATTGCCCTAGACTGGCCACGCCAGCACTGGTACCCACTATTAAGGAATATTGCCCAGGGCCCGCCATGGATTCTACCACAAATTACCCACCTGCTCACACAGTAAGACTATCAGATTCTACACAGCCAGCTCAAAACCTTAAACTTGACTGCATGGCAAATCACCTAAGCAACCAGCCAGCTCCTCTCTCAAGCTTTTATGGAAGTTATTCTGGAGGTCAGGAGGCCCAGCACCAGGAAAGCCTACTCAGACAAATGGAAAAGGTTTTGCGCCTGGAACCAAACTAAAGGCCAAAATACCCTTCAGCCAGACATACCTCAGATTCTGCAATATCTGAGATGTTGCACAAAGGGCTTTCTTTTTCATCTATTAAAATCCATGCCTCAGCTATTTCTGCTCACTATAACACTGATCCTCCCTTATTTTCACATCCACACCTGAGGCAGTTTCTCAGAGGGGCCAAAAACATTAGGCCTCCCAAGAGAGCGCCAACACCTACTTGGGACCTCAACTTTGTTCTGGAAAAACTCACGCTGCTCCTTTTGAGCCAGCTTTCTCAGCTGATTTAAAGTTTATATCCTGGAAGACTGCCCTGCTGCTAGCAATCACTTCAGCTAGAAGAGTTTCGGAGCTTCAAGCACTAATGGCAGTAGAGCCTTTCCTCATTTTTCATCAAGACAGAGTTTTTCTATGGACTAACCCCTCCTTTATGGCCTAAGGTGGTATTCAGTGTGGCTCTAAATCAAACCATTCATTTACCCACCTTCTTTCCAAATCCACAGAATAAAGGAGAAAGACTCCTGCATTCCTTGGACATTCACAGGCAGCTACGTTACTACTTGGATAAAACTAAGGTTTTCAGAAAATCTGACCAGCGTTTTGTATCCTATGCTACAGCATCACAAGGAAAGGCTATCTCAAAACAGACCATTTCCAAATGGATAGGACATTGCATACGTTTTTGCTACACCCACCATGGAAAACCAGTTCCTGCTACCATAAGGCCCCACTGTACCAGGGCAGCAGCTACATCTACAGCCTTCCTCGGGGGGGGGTGCCAACCAAGGATATTCTGGAAGCTGCAACTTGGAGGAGTTCAGTACACACCTTCACCAAACATTACCACTTACCACTTTACTCTAAGACTAGAGCTGGCTTCACCACTGCAGTTTTGCAGGGCCTTCTAGCCTCCTCTAACCCTGTTTGACTCCACCTCCCATCCTTAGCTCTGGTATTCTACCCAAGTGTGATGACTGCAGCAGGGTACCATGATGAACATAGTACAGTTTTGTACCTACCATAAATGTAGATGTTCGAGTGTATACCCTGCTGCAGTCCAGGTTACCCTCTCTCCCTCCCTGTTAGGGGCACCTGACATCTGGGGCAAGAAACACTGAAGAAAATGGCGGCTGATGCCTCTGATATACCCCTGGCACTCTGACGTCATGGAGGAAGCGACAGTAACTGATGCCAGACCAAGACTTTGGAATTCGGGCCAACTGCGGGACCGCCTGACAGCAGGAAAACCCTAGTGTGATGACTGCAGCAGGGTATACACTCTAACATCTACATTTATAGTAGGTACAAAACTGTACTTTTGGGCTCATACATAATATAAGCACAAGGTTATAAATCAAAGTAAAAAAGAATTAAGGATGAAGGATTCTGGATGCAGTTCCATAAGGAGGGTAGCAGCAACAATATAGAATAAAATATTCAGTAGCAGACAGTATTCTAAGAACTAAGACAACATGGGAATAGAGAAATAGTTTACATGTAGGTGTATAGAAATTAGGCACTAGAGTGCTACAATTTATTGGAGAAAATTTTTGAAAAACTGAAATATTGGAAGGAAATAAGGAAGTAAGAGTGGAAAAGCTAGTAGTGGTTTGAGGTCCAGTAAAAGTTGGGACTGCAGGTTGTAAACTGTTCAACTAAGGATTGATGTGTCAGTATTGGCAAAGAGAAATGGATAGGAAAATGTTAAGTCGAAGGACAGCTCTAATAGGGATTTTAGTTGTCTAGAATAGAAGATTCTGTTGAGGATAATTAGTACAGCACATAAATAGTGTTATAGAAAGTTAAAGATGGGAAAGAGAGAATGGAAAGGCAATACATAAGAACAGTGGGAGGACATCTGTACAGCTCCTAGGTTTCCAGAAGATTGTGTTTTTGTTTGGAAAAGTTTGCATATATATTTTTATACCCCAAGGCAGACTTTAGTGAATATGTACTCTGGAAGATAAATGCTTGAAGTGTGACGGGACAGAGGGAGGTAATGGGAATGTAATGAGTTGACAGATTTTTAAAATTCCCCACAAGAGTACTTTGTCAGAAATGTTGGGGAAGGAAATAGTTGTAACTACGGAAGTGATTCTTTTTCAATTTGGAAGTAGGATCTGAATTGCCCAGACATTAAGGCCTTACTAAGTTTATCATTGGCTTAAAACAGCAGATGTTATGTAGTCCTATCTCGCCTTCATTTTTACATATGGGTTCGGAGCCGATCCTCTGCTCCGACTCTGCCTTTATGCAAGCTCAATATCTAGCTTGCTCGTGGCTAGGTAGGTATCCCATGGTGCACCAGTACAATCTTTGCCACTTCGACGAGTTCGGATGTGCATCTTCTTGGCCGTGGTCAAGTCTAACACATTTTGCTAATTTGTTTGCTATTTTGTGAGATTTTCAGCTTTAGATAGATTTGTATAACATTTACAAGTGTCGTTTCCTGTAGTTTAGTTTAGCCATTTACAGTATATTTTTTCCTGTTTAGATAATTGTTGGGAACTGGTTGGCCGTTGGCCTTGTTGTTCTCATTGATATCCTGTGTGCCAGTTTCTTTCTGGGCGTTTTGCCCTTAGTGTTTTTTTTTTTCTCTAGTAGTTTAGATATCGGTAATTTAATATTTAGTGTCCTAACTGCATTTGCACTTGATTCAACTTGTGTGTTTGTGTACAGCTTAGCTATTTAGTGTTCTCAGTGTGCTGTTAGCTTAAGCTGTTTTTTGCGGAGTAGTCCACATAGTTTTCTGACCGTATTTGCCTTGGCTGACTAGGGTTTCTGACTTTTCAATCCTTATCTCTTATAAGCCTTGGTTATTATATAGAGACTCTTCCTGGTGTGTGTGTGAGGTACTAAATTTGTTATCTCTGACCACTATCCACTTCTAGGTCTGTTTTAGAGGACCTAGGTTTCTCCCTTCTCTTTCTACCCAGGGCTAGGCCTTTTTGAGTTTGAGGACCTAGTCCTTGTGGTTGTGTGATTGCTGGCGTGTTAAGGGCTAGGCCCATTTAAGTTAGAGGACCTAGTCCTCTATCTCTGTGTTTGACTGTCTATTTGGCATCATCTTCAGTGAGATGTCTAAGGAGGTTAAAGATCATAAACCCTCTGGGTTTAAAAAGCATGTGAAATGCTCACAGAAGATGTCCATTACCTATGGCCACAGTAACTGTGCACTGTCTTGGGTCCATCCATTTACAAGAAACGTGTCTAGTTTGTCACTCTAGTGCCAGGGTATTGCAGGAGAGAAAGAATAAACTGATATCAAAAGGTCTCCCTTAAGCCCTCTTTTGAGGAAGACCTGGCCAGCTTGTCTTCCTCTTCTAAATCGCATGGTACAAGAAAGACGAGTCAAAACCTTCCAAGAGGCATTCCCTGGCACTGGCTGGTGCATCAGAACCACTTCCCAAAATTTCCAAACCTGACAAGTCTTTTTCCTTCTCAGATCCACTGAGTTCGGAACCGATCAAGGATACTACTAGGGCTACAGTGTCGGCACCAGGCAGTTCGGAGCCGACCACTGATGGCAGACATCGGAGCCAGTCTACAGATCCTTTGCCGGTCTCCCCTACACTCAGCTCCTCTATACTACAGAGGTCTAGATCTCCCACATCTTCCAGGAGCTTTATTGGAAGATGATGTGGAGAGAGTAGTGCTGAGACTCCTGAAGTCATCTGGCTGACCAAAAATGCTGTTTCCCATCCAGTTTGTTCCAGAGCCACTGGTGTCCATTATCCCTTCACAGCAAAATAATGGGTATAGTTCCCCATACTAAAGGGGTGGCGTAAGCCACAAAACTATGGGCTAGGCTTGTAAATGCCCTCGGGCAGATAGCCTAGTATGAACCTATAAACCTATAAACCTATGATTCCTCCTCCGAGCCATGCTTGGCTTCTGGAGCCTGAGTGCTCAACACCACTTGTGGAACCCTCAGTTTCAGCAACCCCTGAGGTAGTCTTGGAGCAGAGTACTGCTCCAACACCTTCGGTGCTGTCCATGGTGTTTAGGAGCCAAGACTCCCCAGTTGGCACCGACAGGGATGCCTGGAACCAGACCTCTTCCGTTCCGAGCCTTCCTTTTTGTGCGTCGGCTAGGGTGAGCTTGGACCCTACATCTATCTCTGAGCTGATAGCGTCCTCTGTCTCCTCTGAGCCAGGGAGGTTGGCCTTCGAGATGATCAGGAGAATGCTGTCCCGATCATCAGCTCCACCCAGGGGTACTGACACACTTCCCCCTCGGGCACCTACTTCCGTCTCAGCACCTACTCCCTGTCTGGACAGCAGAGACCATTAGCCTCAGGAGCCTTGCTGGTGGCCCCCACTCTCCCGAGACTTCCCAGGAATACCCTTCTGAGGAGCCCCCATGGAAGAGGACGTGCAAGAGGAAGCATGTTGACTCCCAGGATGAGTCTCTTACCTCTGACACTGACCTCGAGGAATCGGAAGGGTCCCCCAAGTCATCCTCTGATGTCTCTTTCGTTGAAATCTTAGAGATCCTTAAGCAGATGTGTGGCTGGCCCACTGTCACCCCTTCTGATGAGTCTGTGTACCTGAAGGCTTTCGTGTCTCAAACATCAGCCTCTTGGGTGTCTCCACCCTTTGATGAACTGTTAGAGCTTGTTAGTTTGAAGGTGAGAGACTCCTGGTGCCGTGGAGCCAGTTCCCAGGAGACCTAATAAATTTCTGTCAGCCCCCAAGGAGAAGGAATTTTTGTCAAAGGTATTCCTGTAAATGCCATGATGGTGGCGGCGGCCACTAAGAAGGAACTAGCGGAGACTACTTCTGTCCATTCGCCGAATAAGGAGTCTTGTATGATGGACAGATACGGGAAGCATATCTTTGACAGTGGCATTCACACTCAGATCATGGAACTACCTAACACACTTTACAAGGCTTCAGCGCTTCTTAAGGAGTTAGGAGAGACGCTCAAAAGGTACATCCACTGAAGGAGTCCCTGATAAGGTGTCTGCTCAGTTGTCCACCTTGAGTTCCATTGTTAACTCGTCCAAGAGGCTTATCTCTTACGCAGCCGATGGAGTGAGCAGGGCAGCAGGTTCAGGAGTTTCCCTAAGGAGGCACTCCTGGATGCACTTGTGTAATTTTGCGGAGCCGTTCAAGTCTACTTTTACCAACACCCCCTTTGTTTGGACCTAAGGTAATGGACACACCCGGTACGAAAAAAGGAAAACTCACTCTGCCATGGGAGTACGTTTTACAGTCCCCTCTAGACCATATTCCAAGGGTCAGAGAGGTGGTAAAATGTGGTTCTAGAAGTTCCAGAGGTTTTTCCAGGGTGCACAGGGTGACGACTCCTTCAGAGGCAGAGGAGGAGGAGCGAATGGTAGATGTCTCCTTAGAGGCAGGGGCGGATGTGATTTGTTTCAGGGCCTGCCCTACCAGCACTCCTGATGTGGGGCCTGGCTGTGCTTCTCTGGAGCAGTTCAGAGGTCACATTTCTTTGTATCCGGAAGCCTGGCCAAGTATCACTCAAAAGACAGATGGGTACAAAGAATTATTACCAGAAGTTACTCCATATCCTTTTCTCTTGCACCTGTTCAATGATTTGTGGATTTTTGGCCTAGGCCCGGACCGCGACGTACCTTGCTGTTGATTTTGTGCCTTATTTAATCAGCGCATTATCAGTCGTCTGTATATTTTCGCCTCTAAATATTTCGGTTCTTGGTTTAATTATCCAGAAATGTAGTCTTAGTCATCCGACTACCGGGATTCCAAAAAAATGCAAAGATAAAGACAGAGACAGGCCACCTAGGTCCCAAGCTGTTGACGACGCTTCTAAGCCAGTCCACCAGTTCGCCGGTACTCAGTGAGGCGCTTTCGCAGCCCCTGATGCCCGCTACTTCTGATTCGCAGGCATCTACTGATACCCATTCTGAGTCTGATATGCCACAGGATGCTTCAACTGTGGAACCTGCGGATGTCTCTACCTTGGATGGGTCCAGAGCCGCTGTGCAGGCACTGGCTTCTGAGGGTGTATTCAGGCCTACGGACTTGCATATTAAACCGACGCCTCCTTCATTTAGGCCTAAATCTCGAACCATGCCTAAGAAACCAATGCCCAAGCTGCATGCTCAGGCCTCTATGCCTAAAAAACAAATGATAAGAATGGCTGAAGATCTTATAACTCTAATCAGGGGAAGCCAACCTCCCCCTTCTAAGAGACCTAGGACTTGAAGTTGTTTATGAATCTTCTGATCAGGATTCTGATTTCTCTGATTCTTCTGATGATCTGGATTTACCCTTATCTACTTATGAGGATTCTGATGCAGAGGACTCTATTCCCTCTGCTTCCCCTCCAGAGGATTTTTCTTTTGATGAAACCTTGCATACTCTGAGCATTTCCACTGGGAAAGCTAATATTTTTCTGATTCAAAAAAGAGGTTTAGAGGTTTCTTACTCCTGCCTCAGCATAGGCCTTTAGCTATACCTCCTGTACTAGACATTGTTGTTGATGCCTTTTCGGAATCTAGTTTGGCCCCTGATTGTTTGCCACCTGCTCCCAGAAAACCTGACAGATACTACAGGGTTCCTGATTCACGCAAATTCCTTTTTAAAAATCCTATTGCGGATCCAGAGACTCTCACAGGGTCCCAAGGGCGTTAAGGTTTCTACTGCTAAAAATCCTTCCCTTCTGATAGAGACTCCAGGGCGTTGGATAGATTGGGTAAGAAGGTTTACACTTACGCAACCTTGACCATCGGGGCTTTAAACTGCCAGTTTCATATGTTAAAAGTATCAACATGTTATTGGATTGCTTAAATGGAAAATAATGTTGATTCCTGACTGTGCTGAAAATAAAGAATTACAGGATTTAATGCATTCCGTTGAACAGGTTGGAAAACATACTTTGCAATGTGGATTTGATTCATTAGAGGCCGCTTGCAGGGCTGTGGTTACTTGGTCTGTGCTCAGAAGGCATGCTTGGTTTAAGGAGCAGTCTTTGCCTGATCATGTTAAAGCTAAACTGTTGGATGCTCCCTTAAATCAGGACCACCTGTTTGGCAGCAAAGCTGAGGAAGTTCTTAAAAAATGGAAGATAAAGTTAAATCTATGCAAACTGTTAAAGATTTCTTAAAAGTTCAGCCTCCTAGATTCTGTAGGCATTGGCCCTCTAAGAATTGGTCCTTTCCAGCTCCTTCCAGGTTTTCTCAATCCAAACCCAGACACAGCAGAAACCCCAGGTTTCTGTCCCAGGGGACACACACGACTAAGCAGTGGGGGGGGGGGTTCCACATCCAAATCTGGGAGTAGTAAGACTCCCCTCTATGGAAAACTGTCTCAATGACTTGCTTTTAAAACTTCCAAACACTTCCAAACTGAATGGTCCTTTAGGTGGAAAGATTGGTCTGCAGGCCAAAAACTGGAACTCATTACCCAGGACCAATGTTTTTTTAAAGATAGTGTCCCAAGGATACAGATTTCATTTCCAGAAATTACTAACAGCAAGCGGTGGCCAGATCTACCCCCATATCAGTGGGCAGAGGCCCAAAATCAAGTACTTTCTCTCTTAAGCATGGGAACTATTCAGTTGGTACCAGAAGAGGAAAAGGGACAAGGTTTCTATTCCAGACTTTTCCTGGTACCCAGAAAAGACAACACATGGCATACTATCCTGGACCTTTCTACTCTAAACACCTATTTGGTGATTCCAAAATTCAAGATGCTGACTCTTCAGCAGCGGCTTCCTATGCTAGGCAAAGATGCATGGTTGGCAACACTAGATTTAAAAGCTACATACCTGCACATCCCTATCAGGGAGTCTTGCAAAAGATTCCTATGCTTCAAAGCAGGCTACATGCACTGTCGGTTCTCTGCACTGCCCTTTGGCTTATTTACTGTGCCCAGGGTATTCACAAAGTGCCTAGCTCCAGTCACTGCATTTTGCAGGCAAATAAATATTCAGATATACCCATACCTGGACGATTGTCTAATTCATGCAGAAAGCCAGGACATACTTTTGAATTATCTGGCCTTTGTCTGGGGTACACCATAAATGAAAAGAAATTATATTCCTGGGAGTAAGCTTGAATACAACTTCCCAGATGGCTTTCCTCACACCAGACAAACGGATTAATTTGACAAACTTCTTCAAACAAGTGGCCAGAAAAACCTAGTTATCTGCAAGGCAATTACTGCAAGCCTTGAGGTTCATGGCCTCCTGCATTCTTCTAATTCCATATGCAAGGCTGCATATGAGGAAACTACAATAGTATCTCAAAAGCCTATGGTGTCAACATTCTCAGGATCTAGAAGCAATGATTCCGGTCATACCTTGCCTACGCCTAGAGTTCCTTTGGTGGGCAGAGGCCTGCCACCAAAATAGGGGACTACCATTCACACTACCCCCTGCCACCCAAACCTTAACAGACACATCAGACTATGCATGGGGGGGGCTCACCTGGCAGGGAAGTGCATTCAGGGCAAATGGAACCCAAGTCAAATGCACCTGCACATAAATCAAAAGAAAATGTTAGCTGTACAGAATCCTGTGACAGCCTTCTAAGACCACATTCTTTCAGGACAACTAATGGGAAAGACGGACAACACCACTGTCATGTGGTACATAAACAAGCAAGGGAGTACACTTTCTTACCCCCTCTGCAGACTAGCCATGGCATTGTGGAACACAGCCTTGAGCTAACAGTGAATCTATAAGCTCAATTCCTGCCAGGAAAACTAAATACACTGGCAGATGGATTAAGCAGAAACCTCATGAACCCACATGAGTGGAAACTGGAACCATGTATTTTCAACATGTTGATAAGCAAGTGGGGGAGCCTAGATATAGACCGGTTTGCCTCTCCCCAGAACCATTAATTGGACAAATATTGCACAAGGATTCCCCACAAGCTAGCTTGGAAAGTGGATGCTCTATCCTTCAGCTGGAAAAACCTATCGGTTTATACCTTTCCTCCTCTGCCTCTGCTCTCCAAGGTACTACTAAAGATCAAACAGGACAAGCCAAGGACGATTTTAATTGCACCAGACTGGCCAAGCCAGCACTGGTACCCCCTCTTGCGCAGTGTCACGCTTGGCCCCATGGCACCTGCCTTAAACTCCTTCCCTGTTGTCTCAGCAGGAGAACCAGATTTTGCACCCTCCGCTGCAAACCCTGAACCTAGCAGCCTGGCTAATTACCTAATCTCTCCTTTACCACCCCTCAGTAAATCAGTGATGGATATTTTAGAGGCAAGTAGGCCTAGTACTAGAAAATCTTATGCTGCAAAATGGAAAAGATTTTGTGCCTGGAACCAATCTCAAGGGATGAGCGCAGCAGTGCCCAATTTACCTCAGATTCTACAATACTTGACTCTGAGATGCTTCATAAGGGCTTGTCCTTTTCCTCCGTAAAAAAATCATGTCTCAGCCATTTCAGCTCCTTATAACACAGAGCCTCCCCTCTTCTCTCACCCACTGCTCAAGCAGTTCCTCAGAGGGGCTAGAATTTTAAGGCCACCCAGGAGAGCTCCAACTCCAGCCTGGGACTTTAACTTTGTCTTGGAGAAACTCACTGTTCCTTCTTTCAAGCCAGCTGTTACTGCAGATTTAAAATTCCTTTCTTGGAAAACAGCTTTCCTTTTAGCAATCATTTCAGCAAGAAGGGTATTTAAATTACAAGCCCTTATGGCAGTGGAGCCTTTCATCATCTTTCATGCGGACAGGGTGTCCCTCAGAACCAATCCCTCCATGCCCAAGGTGACATCCAGTGTGACTCTTAATCAGTCCATTCATTTGCCTACTTTCTTTCCTAACCCACAGAACAAAGGGGAATGAATACTGCATTCCTTATATGTGCACAGACAACTTAGATTCTACTTGGACAAGACTAATCCTCAAAGGAAATCTGAACTGCTGGTGGCATTTGCTGCAGGGACAGAGGGGAAAACTATTTCAAAGCAAACAATTTCAAAATGGATATGCCACTGCATTCATTTCTGCTGTAAGCACCATGGTAAACCTGTCCCACAGGGCATCAGACCCCATTCAACCAGGGCTGCATCTACCTCTACAGCCTTTCTCAGGGGCATCCCTACCAGGGACTTCCTAGAAGCTGCTACCTGGAGTTGTGTACATACTTTCACCAAGCATTGCCATTTGCCAGTTTTCTCTAAATCTAGAGCTGGCTTTGCCACTGCAGTCTTGCAGGGCCTTATAGCTGGTCCTAATTCTATTTAAATTCCTCCTCCCAGCCTTAGCTTTGGGAATCTATCCTTGTATTTATAGATTTAATTGCTCCCCATTAGGGGGGCACCTGACATCTGGGGCAAGAAAAACTGATGTAATGGAGCCTGCTGCATGTTTTATACCCCCTGAAGACCTGACGTTCTGAATGAAGGGACAGCAACTGACGCAGGACCCAAGACTTTGCTTGCAGTAGCCCTCAGTCGGTCTGATTAACAGATAACCCAAATGTAATGACTGCAACAGTGAATACACTTTAACATCTACATTTATGATTAAGTGTACACAACAGTACTTTCTTGCAGTTCAAAAGTTTCTACTTTTATCAGTAACATATTTAGATATCTTTGAATATTTTCTTTTAGAAATCCACTTGCTCCTTCTACAGTTAGAACTCTCTTGTCCTTATTCCACATTGCTTTAGTTTCTTTTTGCAAGTCCTGACATTGTACAGATTTGTTTTTCAGTTTGTAAGACACTAGTTAACTGGGTGCAGCAATTTCAGTAGTCAAAGCCCTTTCTTTTTCTTTTGAAATGCAATTGCTTCTACCTTCTTAGCTCCTGGAATGGAGTAATCCCACGTAATCATTGCTTCATTTTTAACGATCCTTTGTGATACTTTTCCATTGTCTCTTGGCTGCCTCTGTTAATGTTTACAAGATGTCCAGTGTAACAACCTGTGCCATATTGTGTTTCAGTATACAAACCTTCAACAATGAGTGTATTGCACCCTTCAGTAAGATGAACAACTGTTTCTAGTTTTGTACCACAAAAGCTTCTGCCTTTTCTACAGCTTTTATGAACCATCTAGTATATAATCTACTGTCTGGGTCTGCCAAAATGTTCATCACTCAGAATATATGCAGTTTGGCAGCAGCCAGTCATGCTGTTGGAGATTTCAAGACTTAAACATCCACCTCTGTTGAGAAAGGAATACTTATAAATGCTGGGAATTTAACCTGCATCAACCGAGTTATATCTAGGCTTGATGCAGACGTCTGCAATTTCTGTCAAGGGGCCCCTATATAGTAGTTTGCAAATCAGTCCTAGAACCATCATTGTGGGAAGGAGCAGCTGATCTGGCATGTGGATATCCTTCCTTGTTAATGGGGATGCCAAATTTCTTACAGGACCGGTAGGGACAAAAAAAAAGAAAAAAGGTCCTTCATGCTAAGTGAAGACAAAAAAAAGGCTTTAATGCAGGACATCTTGCAGTTCCGCATTAAACACAAGTAGCTCTGTGTTAGGCGATTTTTGATTGGTCTGTATGCCGGTGTTTATGCCAATCATAACATCGCACAGTGGACCTTCTGCTCAATGAGGAACATCAGGCAGTTCCACTTTAAACAGAAGTAGCTCAATTTTGAGATTTTTATTTTTTTGCTCATATAAAACGTTGAAGGTTGTGCTTCAGGGCTGGTAACTCTGCATGTAAAAATCCAGTACCAAACCTTAGCGGACTGGAGTTCCGCTGTGGAGACCCCTAACTGGGATAAGCCAAAAGACACAACAACCGGCATATGGGCTGTGACGCCCGTGGCCTGGCCCAGCAATCGAGGAGCCTCAACCCTCACCACTAATGCCAGTGAGTGCTGTCTCATATAGGAGGAAAGGATAGCAAATACACAGTAATGTGCAATTTCCCTTAAGAGAACACACAGATCATTCACTGTGGTCGCTCCCTTGCTCTCAAGGTCCCCAATAACACTCCCCACTGTCATAGCTATAGGGTCCAGGTCTTAGCCTAGTGTGCAAGCTGAAACCTCCAGCACCTTCTCTGTCCAACCAGTGCTTCATGTCCCTGCCCAAGTCACTGACACACACACACACACACACACACACACACACACACACACACACACACACACACACACTTTGAGAAGAGTTTATACAACCGCACAGATACTCCTGGGGAAGGCTGGCACAGGTTCTCCAGCTGTGCCCCTTTTTCCCAGACTATAAGGTAGTACCAGCTGCCACTACCCACTAATATTTATCAGCTGCTCAAAGGCCTTTAAAAGGGTGTCCAATTACTGCTGTGCAATATTATTATCCAATTGGTAGTATAGCCCACGGCTAAAGCTATAGGAGTGGCTTTGTACAATTTTACCGAAGACATGCAAGTACTCTAAAGAGCTTAAATTATCTCTACAAAAACAGCCACAGTGGAAAGGGTTTAAAAATATTTAATAAATAGTTAAAACACAAGACAATACGTTTTACTACACAGTGTTAGTCAAGAGTTCAGAGATCACAGAGAAATACTTAAAATAATTCAGTAGTACAATTCTGACATAACAGAAAAACAATTAGCCTAATCTTTCTAGTTTCTAGCTATTTCTAAGAGAAAACACAAGTCTAAGATAAACTTACATGTAGAGCAAGGCAGTGCTGATGAGTTGGATGGTCAAGACAAAAATGCTTAATGGTCTCTGATTCTGTTTTTAAAATCACATTCCTGGTTCACATTACATCATTTTTCACATTTCCCTGGGTTCCTAGGCTAACAAACTACATTTACGTTCTTCACCTCTGGGCAGAAATCAGAGTACTAAAGGACATTTATGCATGCAAATTCTGGCCATTAACTGTGGCCTTAAAACAATAAGGCAGGGTGCTGAACTCTAGACTGACTGCTCTGAGTTTTAACATCAAAGGGTCACAACATGCTTTACTTGGTCAGTAGAGTGCACTGTTACATTTTTTCAGTTCCACATGTAACACTATTTTTGCCATTAAAGCACAAGCCTGTGGTTTACATTAATATCTACAGATGACAGAATTATCTTCAAAATTCTATCTGGCTAAGCTGGGAGCCTTCACCTGTCTTCACCCAAAGTAGAGTCTTTTTCGCAGGGATTTTAACCAGCAGTGCGGAATTCTGGATCGGGCTGCTGATTCGGGACAGTCCCACTCAAATAGGGATGTCTAGCAACCCTTCTTAACAGGACTAAGGCTACCGATGTTTGACACTGCATCTCAAACATTCCCCCTCTGGCATTTCTAGGTCATTATTGTCTTTCTCTCCTCTCTTGCCCACATTGCTCTGCAGGCTAGCTTCCTGCTTAGGTGTCTTCTAAAGCATCATTATAACATCAGAGAAACAGACTCCAGATGCAAGTTTATATAAGTGAAAAACTTGTTTACAGCTGGTTGCTTTTAGTCTATTTGATCTACTTTTCAGTGCGTATAAAACATTTTTGCTACTGCATTAGATGAGGAGCTGCTGGGGAAGAAGGAGATGGAGTGAAGGAGAGTGCTGATGTGAAGTCTATCTAACCTTCACAAGATTCGGAATACATTTTTCAAAAGGATCCTTTTTTTGATTGCGTCTGTGTGTAGTTATAATCCTTCATTCGGGAGGGTTGCGGGATGATTATTTGAAATAACTGGTTATACAGAGAGAACAGGAGAACGAAGAGGTGGTATGAGTTTGATATCGGGGACAAGATCCAGGAAATGGATGGGGGAGAAATTACAGAAGAATGAAAATCATATGCTTTGATGGTGAAAGAAGCAAATAAAAACACAAGAGGAGGAGGAAGAGAGATTCCGGAAAAGTCTGTTTTATGGCTTAGTGCTAAACGAAAAAGAACTAGAAAGCTACAAGGTATGGGACACAATTATTGCACCCTTGGGAATATCACCCAAAGAGGTAGGAGCTTTCATTCATATTAATAGAGAGACTCTGTGACATATTTGAAAATGGACAATAAATGGAAGATTTTTTAGGAAAAATTGAAAAGAATATAGTCCACAGAAATCTTATGTAGCGCAAACATTTTATAGAGAAACAAAAAAGTGTGGCTATGCATTTTTGGACTGATGTAAACAAGGAAGCATTGAAAGACTATTTCAAAGCTGTTTGCAAAGAAGTGTTTTGGATTACAAAAGTTTGATGAAAGAGACTGGGGGATGGGATTCTGGGATAATTTTGAAAATAGAAAATAACATTATATATATTCCAAGTATATTTGTTGAATAATTTAGATGATGTGTAAGGGACATCCTAAAACTTTTTGTGGGAAAAAATGATCATTTAATTAAGTAAATGTGATAAAAGTTGTTTGTGGTGAAGTGAGACACGAAGCAAAGACATGTAAATTGATGTATGAAGAGTGTGGGAAAACTGGGCATGATTCAAGTAACTGATGATCAGCTCATGTTGAGTTGGAACAGATGAAAGAACATGTTCATAATATAAAGAATAATAGAAAATGAACATGGAGAACAAAGTATTGTACAAGAGGAAGATGTGAAAGGCAAAGAAAAAACTGAAGGAGAGCCATCAGTATTGGAAGCAAGTGAAGAGAGGAAGATGGTAGTTGGAAGATAGTAAGAGGTAAAAAAAAAGTTTGATAGAAGGGTGAAAAATAGGAAAAGAAAATTTTATGCGATTATGTAAGAAAATAAAAAAGGTAAGGGTTAAGATGAAAAATAAGAAATTTAAAAGAACCAAAAGGGTCTTATCAATAAAAGTTAACAGTATAAGTAATAAGACAGGTGTACTTAGAATGTTGTGTGATGCATCATATGCAATTCTAGAAGAAACAAGAATTTTAGAAGATGAAAAAAATGGAAAAATTATGGGGTGGAATATTTGGAACATGGAAAGAGATGCAGGTTCAAGTATTGCTGCATTATGTAACAAAATTAAAATCTTAGATTGTACTATTGTAGAGTTATGTAGAATAACAATGTTAGATATGATATAACAAATTTATGCAGAGTTATTGCACTATATGCATATGTTATAAAAAAGGAAGAGAAGAAATGTTAATGTTATTATTTAGGGATAAATATGGAATATTGGTGGAATATTTTAATTGTGACTTAAGGAAAAGGAAAAAAAAAGGGAATGATGTCAAAATGATATATGAAATTAAAAAGAGGAAAGTTATATTTATAGGATGTGTGTGTAGGATAATATACACTGGACTTGTAAAAGAAGTGAAATTAAGACAGAAATTGACTTTTATAATATGCAATTGAATATCATAAAGGAACAAAAGTGACAGGCTTTCAGACCATTTGGCTATATGAATAGAAATAAAAGAATACATAAAGATAGATAAAGGAATTAAGATTGAATGAAATGGATATAAATGAGAGAAAATAAATGGATCTGTTATGGAAAGATGTAAAAATGAGATTGTTCTTTAAAACTGGACTGATAGGTGGATATGCTTTAAAGGGAAATATAATTTTTTTTTTTTTTGGAATGTTAAATCAGGGAGAGAAGCAAAGATATAGGGTGTTAAGTCAAATGGTATTCAGAGAAATACTAACAGATAATGGAAAACTTCTATGAAAAATAAATTTTATGAAAAGAATAAAGAGAACGTTAAGAAAATGTTATAAAAAGCAGTACTTTTTACAAGGTAAAAAGTAGTAGCTCCTTTGAATAAAATGGTGAAAGAAAATGCGAGTGAGAAGACAATTGGAAAACACTGAAGGAAAAAGGTAAATACACAAACTTGAGGTAAAGTATATAAAATACATTTAAGAAGAAAGATCAAATAAACAAATTTGGGAAGTAAACAAGTAAAAATGAGAATGAGACTATGGAAAGAAGTGTAAGTGTAGAAGTTGTTGAAGTTTTGAGACTTGAATAAGGAAACTGGCATAGATGGAATTGAGCATCATATATATTATAATATGAAAAACTGGCAAAAGCTGTGTGTTGTAAAAGTTCTAAATGAATGGTTAGAAAAAGAGATAAATTAAAGATTTGTATAGGAGCTATGAAATTTATATTGAAGAAAGGGATGAAAGAGGATATTAAGAATCTGAGACCAATAGTATTAAGTAATACAGATCATAAAATATTTGAGAGTAATAGGGAAAAGATTAGCTAGATGTATGGATAGATTGATGGAACTTATGATTTTTGGGGGAAAAAAAAGGAAAAGGACGCCAAGATTTGTTATGGGTGTTAAGAGAAGTAATAGATTGATAAAAAAATTTCATAAGTTCATGTGTGTACTAGGCTATTGGCTCTGGAGTCTTTACAAGCCTAGCCCACAGAAGTGCCCTGGCATTGTGCCGCCTGACATTAGTAATGAAGTAGAAATATTAGGAATAACATTTGGAATTAATATGAAAAAGGAGGCACAATAGGGGAGATTAGAAAAATTGAGAGAAATGTGTAGATTTTGTAAGACATATAGATTTGTCATATAGAAAAAAGGTGCATTTAATAAACTATTTTATTAGGTAAGAATTCATATTTAGCAGGAGTATGTGATCTCAACTAAATATTAAAAAGAACTGTTATTGATCATTTTCTCATTTATATGGGGATCAAGACTGAACCCGGTGAGAAGTGAAATAGTTTGTTCAAGAAAGGTGGAGGATTAGGATTAGTAAATCCTATAGTACATGCACCTTCATTTAATCTGTATAAAGTGTTGAAGGGATTAAAAGAAAAATTAGAAATATGGTGAGTGATATAATGGAATACAAAGACGTTTGCACAGGTTTAAGACATGGAAAAAATGAAAGATTTATTAATGAGATTGAAAAATGTCAAAATAAGATCTTACTATGGAAATTAAAAATTGAAAATGTGGAAAAAGACCAGAAAGTATGCTATGAAAATATAATGAAGGAATGTTGTCTATCCATGGAAAAATTTAGATAATAAAACAAAAAGTGCTATTAAGACCAGGCTTGTATGGAGTAAAAAAAATGTATGAATGCGAAGATTTTGTGTGGAGATTAATCATAAGTAAATTGCCTGTTAAAGCAGATATGCCATATAAAAGAATTCATGGAAGAATATGTAACCATTGTGGTGAAATTGAGAACAGAGCACATGTTCTTGAATTGTATAAGAGTTTAAAAAATTATGGGAAAATTTAGATGAAATTAACATTTAATGATAAAATTGTAAAAAATATGGTAAAAATATAAGTATGGATATGCTAGAATGTGTGTGCATATATATATATATATATATATATATATGTATGTATATGTATATATATGTATGTGTGTATATATATATATATATATATATATATATATATATATATATATATATATATATATATATATATATATATATATATATATATATATATGTATATAAAATGGTAAAAGTACAGAGGAAGCAAAATAAATTGATAACATTTTTCTGTTTTGTGGGTTATATGGAATGAAAGATTTAATTAAATAACATGCAGTGGGAAATGGGTGTTAACTGAAATTTTGAAAAAATGTTTATGGTTGTGCGAAAGAGGCGGGGAATAATTGAAATGATTAATGTATAGTTATATGATAAAATGTGAACATATAGCTAATGAAAGTAATCTATATATTGTAAATAAGATTTATTCAATAAAGAACCCTTACTCATTGTTGCGAGTGGGACCCATTTTGGAGGAGTGCTTTCTTTTTCTTTTCCAAGTGCAGAGGTGGCCCAGAGAAACAGGGAGGCAGCAAGTGGTAAGAGCATTTAGTCTTAGACATTTTATGACACTATATTTGAGGCTGTTTTTTCAATGGAAAATTCCTTGGAGAATATGAAAAAAAGACTAACACATGGAAGCTTTATATGATAAAAGCATTTAACGAGGAAACAAAAAAGAAAATTCATGTACAATTTTGAACAGAGGTAGAAAGAGACTTTAAAAGGACGTTTGAAAACTTTATATAGAGAGTACTGAACATTGCAAAAGTTTGACTAAAAGGGTTTATGGACTAGTGTCTGGGATTGTAATATTGTTAAAAATAGAGAAAAAAATATGTATACCAAGCATGATAAATGTGGACGGGACCAGCGGTTTTGTAAAATACTGGGGGCAACTCAATGTGTTTTTTGTGGAAAGTGAAAAGTAACTGACAAAAATGTTACTGATCCCCGAGACTCCACCTGACTAATTCTCAGGCTGCAGTTTGTCATCGTATGTTCCTCCAGTTGAAAGCATGGCTGGCAATTGTGCTAGCTGACACTCATTTATACTTATAATGTCTTGCTATCAAGTAGAGGAGGGAACCAAGCAGAGCCTGGAGTGAGAAGGTAAAAGCTCTTGTGTTTGATCTGGCCATTGGCTTTTACAGGCAGGAATAGTTTGCCTGGGTCTGGAGCATGATGTGTCCATTTGTTTACATTGTACTTGCTTTTTTCAGCATATGGCAGAATCGTTAGAAAAGTACATAGACCTGAAATCCCCTGATTGTTCTAAGCCCACCAGAGCATTCACTGTCCTCTTCTGACTTTCCACTGAAGAGGAAGTAGAAGTCCATGAAAGAAATTTGTTGTTCATATTGATCACTGCACAGTAGCCTAAACTTAATGTGTTTGTCATGCATAGCTTCCAAAGCTGCAGGGCTTTCACTTGCCCAAACTGTTACCTTGAGCTGAGCTGACTAAAAGACAGGTTTGGGTACCAAGCACGTCCGAGCTTTGTGCCACTGAAATGAGTGCTCTTCTGTGGACGACTTAGGATCTACTGTCTGCTTTTGTTATTCCATTGCTGGGATAATAAGCTCCATTTGGGCCAAAACATTCCACATCTTTTAACATATGAACTGTCGTGTAGGAAAGTATATTTTAAGCTAAGACTATGTGTTTTATCGACTGTCACATGACTATGGTAAGTAGGAGTGCATTTTTATTTCTGACAGTTTGTTAACTTCAACACCATAGAACTTTGTTTGTGGCGAAACTGTTTTTAAATTACTTTTGGGGGCTGGTAAAGTGTATTAGGGTGCTTTTTATTGTGTTTTTACTGGGAAAAGTGACGATGTTTTTTTTTAATCTTTGTTTCCTCTGTGGAAAAAAATAACACTAGTTTCTGCTTGACCATGGAGCAAACTATCAGTTTTGTGGCTGGTCCACCTTACACACAGAGACGCACGCACACGCACACACACACAGAGATGCACACACACACACGCACACAGAGACGCACACACACGCGCGCACACAGAGACACACGCGCGCACACAGAGACACACGCGCGCACGCGCACAGAGGCACACGCACGCGCACAGAGGCACGCGCACAGAGGCACGCACACAGAGGCACACGCATGCGCACAGAGGCACGCGTGGGCGCACGGGCGCAGAGGCACGCGTGCACGGGCGCAGAGGCACGCGTGGGCGCAAAGGCGCACAGAGGCGCACAGACACGCACTTGTTGCCACATCAACTGCAAGTCGGTAACTCTGCTGAGGCTAAAGCTGGTTCTCCTCAGTGAGCATGGTAGACTTGCTATTGTTGGTCTTGGGAGAAGGGGCAGGGAAGCTGCAACTGCCCATCGCTGAGGAAGCTGCTGTTGTCATTGATATGTTTTCCCCATCTGTCCTGTTGAAAAGAAACCGACAAATTAAACGTGCATCTTCTCCTGCTCCAGTTTCACTGGTAACTGTTATTTAGTCTTAGGATTTTGTAGAGGTCAGTGACCCATCTTCTAGGGTGGCTTCTGGTATAAGAAAAAGGGGCTCCTCTTTTCCGACAAGATTCAAGAAATTTAATCTGGAGAGGAATGTGATGAGACAGATACAAGTTTTTCGTCAATTTCTAATTCAAACTTGGAGAACATCTTATCTGCATCCCCAGTCAAGAATTTTTCTTTGAGACTTTTTTCTGTAACATACCAGTGATTTCAGTGGGAGAACACTGAGGTTTCGCAGTGCTTCATAAAAAATTAACTGTTACAGCTGGAATTCACAGAACCTCCTCATATGCCCCCAGTTCTGTCAGCATTGGAGGATGTTTCTCTCGTGTTGTGATTTCCGTGATAGCCAGCCTGCTGCGGCTAAGAGAGAAGATACAATGTGAAAACTTTCTCAGTCTTTTTTTTTTTTTTTTTTTTACAGACAGTACGTCTGATGTGGTACCTAAACAAGTAAGGGGTGGAACTAGATCTCCTTCCCCCATGCAAACTAGCTGTTTTACCGTAAGATATTTGTTTGAAGTACAGACTTGCTCAACAAC
The DNA here is from genome assembly GCF_019279795.1 of Protopterus annectens. Taxonomy (NCBI): domain Eukaryota; kingdom Metazoa; phylum Chordata; order Ceratodontiformes; family Protopteridae; genus Protopterus; species Protopterus annectens. The sequence goes on along the minus strand of NC_056725.1, from coordinate 1,204,906,410 downwards.
CTTCCTACATTCCCATCCGAGCAAAATTGTCAGACAAGCTGAGGAGGACAAAGGCAGACCCTTAGAAATGGAAAGTAGATCGGGGGTCTTCTAAGATCAGATCCATTTCTGGGGAGTTCTTCAACTAGACCTGTTTGCCTCCTTTCTGAACAATCAGCTGACAAAATTCTGCTCCAGGAGTTCATGAAGGAAAGCCTGGAAAACAGAAGTCTTTTTTTTCTTTTCCTTGGACAGGAATGTTTGTGTGCATTTCCACCCTTTCCACTGATATTCAGGGTACTTCTGATGCAGAGTTAGTCCCAAGTTCATTGACTCCCTTCTGACTCGCGCAACAGTGGTTCTTCCTTTTGAGATTGACTAGAGGTAATTACTACAAACTTCCACCTAGACTGGATCTAGTCCCTCAAGAGCAGGGGTACAGTTGCTGGGATATAAATCTCACTCCAGCATGTCCTATTTTAGTCGGAGGCCATATGAAAGTCCCCGGAATGGTTAGCCCTAGACCAATTTGATTTACAGATGTGCAGTAAATTCATTAGGTTTGGGTCTTTGAGTGCTTTGTAGGCCAGGCATAAGTCTTCCCTAAGAAGTCAGTATGATAGGGAGTTATAGTGATGGGGATTTTAGTCTGTCCGTGCAAGTCACATGCTGGAGGCCCTTTATGATCATTGTTAGAAACCTCTGAGGTCTCTAATTGCTGTAGGTGCTTAGCATGATACATACCAAATGGGGTGTTGTACTCCGTTATGGGATGGGTAAATGCTGAGTATGGGGAGGTTATAACTTCTTTTGCTCTTGAGACAATGCCTTTACTAATCAGGTGAGCTACTGCTATCATAGAAATGTTAGTTAATACCCAAGATTGCATTTAGTAATGACTGCCTATGTCCAGGAAGGTTGTGGGCACTACTCCCAGTGAGAATTTATGGTGCCCTATCCACTTTTCCAGGTTCCTTTTGAACAGTGGCATAGAGGTGCTCTGTTTCCCATGAATAGGTTGCATATTCCAAAGGCATGACAGTTGCTTAGAGAAAAATAGGACATGCTAGAGGGACAGATTTAAGTCGCAAGACATATTTAGATCCCTGGAATAAGTGACCCTAGTCCCATTTGATTTATGGATATGCAGCAAGATCTGATGTTGTCTAGTCACCATTCCTCACACTAGGGTTTTTGGATCCGATATTGGATCTGAGCCGGCAGACACAGACAACAGCTTAGCTCAAGCTCCTCCCATAATGCACCTCTGCCCTCCAATTCCTTAGACCTCATTTGTCACTTTAGTAAGATAGATGCAGATTGCACAGCCCCTCATTAGTTGTGTTGTCTTTGGGATTTGTGGTGTTGGGTTATTTTTTATATCGTTCGTGATAGTTATCTTGCCGTTTATATCCTCTTACTCTGTTTCTTCAGATGGGCATTACAGTGAACATGGCCAAATCCTCTTTGATTCCAATCCAATGTCTGGAGTTCATAGGCGCTCTGCTGGATATCACCACGCAGATCGCAGCCTTTCCTCTTCAATGGGTGCCTCTTATTCGCACCCAGGTTCAGGTTCTGCTGGAGCAAACGTGCCCTCTAGCTTCACTCATTCTCGGAGCTCTATATCCATGGCGGCTGCCATTTGTTAGGCACCGATGGCTCGGTACCATATGAGAGTTCTTCAGTGGACCTTTGCAGTTCAGTGGTCAGCATTGCTGCATCCCCTGTCATTAGCCACTCGTCTAACCCCAGTGTGTCAAAAGCATCTTTCGTGGTGGATTCGCTCAACGGACCCTCCTAGTGGGCAAGTCCTTCGCTCCACAAATTCCCATGGTGACGATCACCTCAGACTCTTCCCTCCTAGTGTGTGTGTGTGGGGGGGCATTTCCAGGGACACAGTCCAAGGGACGTGATCACCGTCAGAGACCAAAGTGCACATTAACGTTCTGGAGATGAGGACAGTCCTTCTGTCATTGCAAGCCTTTCAGGATTGCCTCCCTCAAGGAATGATTGTAGTTCTATTGGACAACGTGGCAGTTTGGTATATAAACAAGCAAGGGGGCACACGTTATCTGCTGTGTAGCAAGGCTATGAGGGTCTGGGCATGGGCGATGTCCATGGGGCACTTTCTCACTGCAACGCACATTCCTGGAGCATCCATCGTGTTGGCGGGCAACTTGAGCAGGGCTATCTTGACCCCTCATGAGTGGTCCTTGAATCCAGTGGTGGCTCAACAGATTTTCTGTTGGTGAGGTTATCCAAGCTGCAATCTGTTTGCATCTCCTCTTAACCACAAATGCAGCAACTTATTTGCATTGACCCCCCCCCCCCCGAGTGGGAATCCCCCAGGGATGCACTCACCCACGATTGGCCTCTGGGTCTCCTGTATGCCCTTCCTCCTTAGCCTTTAATTCCCAGAGTAGTTCAGAAAGCCAGACACCTCAAGAGTCTATTGATCCTCATTGCCCCCTTCTACAGTCTCACTTGAGGCATCCACCCTGGGTGCTCGATCCAATTCCTGATCTTTTCTCATCCAGGTCTGCTCCCACTCCCGAACCTTCAGACCTTGCATCTGACAGCGTGGTATGTTCACTTCCAGTGGTTTTGGCTAAGTCCAGTCTAGCTTCACCTGTAAAGGATATTGCTTTTGCTTCCCAGAGGCCTTCCACTAGGAAGGTTTATTCCCGTAAATGGAAGAGGTTTTCGATTTGGACAAAGAAGAATCTGAACCCCTTCTCCGCTTCTGTTCCAGGAAGCCTTCTCTTTTTGACCTCTTTTTTTTTTTTTTTTTCGAGGAAGGGGACAGTTTTTCCATGATCAAGGTTCAGTTGGCAGCAATTTCAACTTTTCATCTTCGTGGTGATTCTGCCTTTTCTTTCTGCCTCTGTAAGGCCTTTTTAAAAGGTGTTTTTCTCTTATGGCGTCCTGTGAAGCCTTCATCTCCTCCATGGGATTTGACTTTGGTCCTGCAGGCATTGACGAAGCAGGCGGCATCTTGCGATATCAAATTTCCATAATGCTCCTCTGCCCTCCAATCCCTTAGACCTCATTTGTTGCTTTAGTAAGATAGACGCAGATTGCTCAGCCCCTCAGTTGTAAATGTTATCTCTGGGATTTGTGGTGTTGGGTTATTTCTTTTTTATCCTCCCAGACATCTCAAATGCGCAGGTGAAAGCTGCTCTCTCTAAAGCTAAAAACACAGCATCAATGGGACCGGATGGTGTCCCCGGCTGTGTGCTACATGAACTCAATGAAGAACTAAACCCGCACATAAGGCAGCTGTTTAATCTTAGCCTTACCACAGGACATGTGCCCAAGGAGTGGCGTACGGCAACTGTGGTCCCACTCCACAAAGGCGGTGCCTCTACGGACCCTGGTAATTAACACCCCATAAGCTTAACAAGCCTGGTCTGCAAAGCTATGGAGAGGATCATAATGGAACTCATAAACAAGGACATAGGGGACTTGCAGACCTTGGACCCAACCCAGTTTGGCTTTGTCAAGGGCAGATCTTGCCTTTTGAACTTGGTCGACTTCTTCGAAACAGTTACCAAGGCCATTGATGAGGGAAAGGCAGTCCATGCAGCCTACCTTGACCTTGCAAAAGCTTTCGACACAATACCCCACTCGGGTATCATAGAGAAACTTACCAGCTTAAATGTAAACCCATATGTCACAAGATGGGTTGCAAACTGGCTAAAGGACAGAACCCACAGGGTTAGAGTTGCTGGAGCCATGTCAGACTCCAAGCCGGTTACAAGTGGTGTCCCACAGGGCTCAGTCCTTGGCCCCCTATTGTTCGGCATCTAATTCTCAGAAGTACAGGCAAACATAGGAGGACTATGGCTGACAAAGTTTGCGGATGACTGCAAACTGGGTGCCATAGTGGATAGTACATCGGACACAGACATCCTTCAGAGGGGTCTCACGGAAACTGATAGCTGGTGCCAGAGCCGTGGCCTGAAATTAAACACAAAAAAGTGTATAGTCATACCCTTCGGGAAAAACAAGGTAACCCCAAGCTACCATATAGATGGCAACCCACTAAGCACAGAAGAGGTTATCAGGGACCTGGGTACCCAGGTTGACAGTGGCCTCTCGTTTGACACTCATGTTGCTAAAGTGGTTCGAAAGACCTTCTACATTGCCCATCTGATCATGAAGGGATTCACAATCCAGATCAAGTGAGGTCATTTTTCCCCTGTACTCTTCACTTATCAGACCAATGATCGAGTACAGTGCCCCATTCGGGATGTATCTCACCCGACACCTGCAGCAATTGGAGAGACCCCAAAAGTTCCTCACCAAAAGGATAAAGGGACTCCAAAACCTGTCATATACTGCCAGACTGAAGAAACTCCAGCTCTATTCAGTTGCATACAGTCTGCTCAGAGGTGACCTGTGCCTGACATACAAGGCCATGACCAACCCGGAATTAATGGACATGCTCCACCTCAAAAAATCCAAATCCACCAGAACCACTAGAGCAAGTGACTTAAACCTTAGCACAGATATAAATAGGACGTACTGGAGGGATAGATTTATCACCCAGAGACTCCCCACGCTGTGGAATAAAATCCCGGTCCATGTGAGGCAGAGCACCTCGCTGGCTCTGTTCAAGAGAAATCTTGACCGGTGGATGGGAGATCGTAGGTTTACCCCGGGAATCATCTCTGTGTCACTGCTGGACAGATGGCACAACAAACTAATGGGCACATTAATTCTAACATAAGGGGTGGCGTAAGCCACATAACTTTGGGCTAGGCTTATAAATGCCTTAGGGCAGATAGTCTAGTATAAACCTATGAACCTATATCGTTCGTGATAGTTATCTTGCCCTTTATATATCCCCTTACTCTGTTTCTTCAGTTGGGCATTACAGTGAACATGGCCAAATCCTCTGATTCCAACCCAGTGTCTGGAGTTCATAGGCACTCTGTTGGATACCACCATGCAGATCGCAGCCTTTCCTCTTCACTGGGTTTTTAGTGGCAGTAACTTTGGTGAAGAGAGTTTCAGAGCTGCAAGCTCTTACAATTAAGCCGCCTTACTTAGTTTTCCCTAAGGACAGAGCTTCTCTGAAGCCAGATCCATTCTTTATGCCGAAAGTGGCCTCAACAACAAATCTCAATCAAGGCAATAATCTTCCAATATTTTTTCCTAACTATACCAATAAAGGGGAATGTATCCTGCACGCCTTCGTTCATCATCAGTTTCATTTTTATATACATAGAACTCGGGAGTTTAGATGTTCAGACCAGCAGTTGTTTGTTGCCTTTTCTATGAATACAAAGGGCAGAGGAATTTCCAAAGTCACTGTCTCCTGCTGGATTTCACAATGTGTTTCCATCATTTATTCTTCAGAAGGTGTTACTTTATCTGGTTCACTCCACCAGAGCGGTTTCTACTTCAACTGCGTTTGCAGATAATCAGTCTTTAGAAGAAATTTGTGCAGCAGCAACGTGGTCTTTTCCTCTCACATTCATTTCCCACCATAAGTTGGATTTGGTTTCTAGAGGAAGGGCTTCCTTTGGCTTTGGCATGTCTTTCCTTGAGGCCTCCCAGGATTTAGGTAGTTGGGGACTCTGACCCTAGCATGAGGAATGGTGACTAGATAACATCAGTGCTATAGTTATGTACTTGCCATAACTTGGCATCTGTGTTATCTGTAGTCACCATTCATCACAGTCCCACCCTTCAGCCCCCTTCCTAGAAGATTGGTTGGATCATGGTGGTTCTGTTTTGCTGTTAGTGCTTTGGTCTGTCTTCTTTCCTTATGCAAACTCGATTGGAGGGCAGCGGAGCATTATGGGAGGGGAGAAGCTTTAGCTAAGTTGTTGTCTGTCTGCCGGCTCGGTTCCAAGACCCAAGTGTGAATGGTGAATACAATTAACACATGGCAAGTTATGCGAAGTACATAACTATAATTCATTACGTTTTGGTCTGAGATTGCTCTGGAAGCCAGGCATAAGTCTTCCCTAACAAGTCTGTACAATACAGAGTAAATGTGACAGGGACTTTAGTCGCTCTGTGTATGGCACATGCTGCCCTTGGTTACTATAGTTTGTTCATTATGCAACGTTTGTTGGTTTTGGCCGTATTTCTAAGTATTAGGTCTTCTGCCCCAGTTGAAAGGTAGAGACCTTCTGTTCTAGCAGTGCAATATATAGTTTTAAGGTTAAGAACTGCTGTGCTTCTTCCTATAGTCCTGGTTTTTTTTTTTTTTTTTTTTTTTTTTTTTTTTTTTTTTTTTGCATTCTTGCTTTTTTAGAGTCAATAGCAGAACCATGCGCCCCCTTCACTTCTGAAAAATGCTGATGTTCATTGTGTTACACTGCTGCAGTCATTACACTTGGGTTATCCTGCTGTCAGGCGGCCCCACAGTCGGCCAGAGTTCCAAAGTCTTGGTCCGGCGTTGGTTGCTGTCACTTCTTCCCAGACGTCAGTGCGCCAGGGGTATACAAAATGCATCCGACGCCATTTTCTCCAGTCTTTCTTGCTGCACGGTGCCCGAAGCAGAAGCATTTCACAAGTGCCGGTCTGCCGACTCCTGAGATTTTCGAAGTCGAATTTCAGATCCAAAGTCTTCAATAAAGCTAAGTACCCCATTGGAAAACTTTTTTCTTGCCTCAAACCGATGTCAGAAAAAGTTAATTGTATTTCTTGTGGGAAGCAAATGCCTCATAAGGACTTCCACTCTTATTGTATTCCATGCCTAGGCCCTGATCACGACGTCACTAGTTGTCAGTTTTGTGCTAGATTTAACAAACGCACTATAAAAAGACATTTTGATTTTGCTTTGCACTACTTTGGCCAAAGGTTCAATTATACTATGCCGTCTGATCAACTGACTACCTCAATACCGAAAAAAATGCAAAGACAAGGATAAAGACAGGCATCCGAGGTCCAAAACCAACGACGAAACCTCTTCTAGGCCAGTCGCCGGTTTTCAGTGAGGTGTTTTCGCAGCCCCTGACACCCACTACCTCAGAGCCACAGGCCGCTTCCGACTCCCACGTGGAGACAACTAGGCCTCTGGAAACTCAAGGTATTGGGCCTACAGAAACTAATCCCTCAGATGGGTCCGGAGCTGCTGAGCAGGCATCGGCTTCTGAGGGTGTTTTCGGACCTTCACAACTTACCATTAAAACAACAGCCAAGACAAAGGTACCATTAAAGACAAACAAGTACAGCATTTTCCTGGACAGTCCTCCATGCCTAAGAAACAGATGCTTAAAATGGCCGAAGACCCCATTACTCTAATCAGGGGTTCCCATCCCCCTCCTGAGAAAAGGCCTAGGCAGGATACAGACTAGGATTCCTGTGATCAGGTTTCTATTTCCTCTGATTCCTCTTCAGACCAGGAATACTCTACCCCCCCTATGAGGACTCTGATGCTGAAGAATCTATCCCTTCAGCCTCTCCTCCTGAGGATTATTCTTTTGGGGAAACTTTACATACCATGAGGGAGCATTTCCTTTGGGAAAGTCAGGATTACTCAGAATCCAAGAAAAGGCTCAGGGATTTACTTTTATTGCCTCAACACAGGCCGCTGGCTATTCCATCTGTGCTAGACATTGTGGATGATGTGTTCTCTGAATCCAGCTTATCTCCTGATTCTTTGCCCCCTGCTCCAGCCAAACCAGATAGGTATTAGAGTCCCTGACTCTCACAAGTTTCTTTACAAAAACCCTTCTGCTGATCCAGAAACTATTTCCCAGGGTCCAAAAGGGGTTAAGGCTTCCATTGCAAAAAATCCAGTACCCTCTGACAGAGATTCCAGAGCTTTGGATAGATGGGGAAGAAAGTATACATTTCTGCAACTTTATCAGTAAGAGCTTTAAATTGCCAGTTTCACATGCTTAAGTACCAACAATATTTAATGGTTCAGTTAAAACAGAAAATGCTTGCAAGCTCAGAAGCTCCTGATAGTAAAGAAATGCAGGATTTATTGCATGCAGTTGAACAGGTGGGTTTTGATTCTTTAGAGGCTTCTTGTAGAGCTGCACTTACAGGTTCTGTGATTCGAGGACATGCTTGGTTAAAAGAAAAGACTTTACCTGATCATGTTAAGGCAAAATTATTGGATTCTCCTTTACAGCATGATACCTTGTTTGGTGTTAAGGCAGAAGAGGTGTTAAAGAAAATGGAGGATAAAGCTAAATCTATGCAAACAGTCAATGATTTCTTGCAGGTACAGCCACCTCAGTTTAGCAGAAATTGGCCAACAAAGAATTGGTCCTTTCCAGTGTCAGACAGGTCACAGAGAGGTAGATACAGACACCCAAGAGGCAGATATCAACCCAAGGCTCAAACAGACAACGACAGTGGGGCACCTCAACCCCAAAAGGAGGGGGGAGGACAAGTCTCAACCTTACCGGAAATGGTCATAATGATTTTCCCCTTCGTACGCCAAGCACGTCCCTTTTGGAAGCCTCCTTAGGGGGAAACTAGCACTTTTTTCTCAAAACTGGCAAACAATCACCCAAGACAAATGGGTTCTGAATATTGTCTCAAGGTTACAGGTTCCACTTTCATACTTTACCAAGGCTAAAAAGAATGCCAGACCTGCCACAAAATCAATGGGCAGAAGCACAAAAACAAATTTCAGCCCTCATGGACATGAAAGCTATTCAGAAAGTACCACAACAGGAGCAAGGACAAGGATTTTACTCAAGACTCTTCCTGGTACGCAGAAAGGACAAGGCCTGGAGGCCCATACTAGACCTTTCAATTCTGAATATTTACCTGGATATTCCAAAATTCAAAATGTTGACATTACAGCAGCTTCTACCCATGTTGGGCAAGAAGGCTTGGCTTGTTACTCTGGAGCTCAGAGGCATACCTGCATGTCCCTATCAGACAAAATTGCAGAAGATACCTCAGATTCATAGCTGGTACAATGCACTACCAATTCTCTGCACTGCCCTTTGGCTTAACTACTGCGCCCAGGGTCTTCACAAAGTGCCTTGCACCAGTAATTGCATTTTTCAGACAAAAAGGGATTCAAATATATCCATACCTGGATGACTGCCTCATTCAAGCAGAGACAAAGGACATTCTTCTACAGCATCTGGCATTTGTAAAACGGTTGCTAATTTCTCTAGGGTACACAGTAAACGAAAAGAAGTCAAAACTAGTGCCCTCGCAACAGATTATATTCCTGGGTGCCAGCTTAAATACAATGGCCCAGATGGCTTGCCTCTTGCCAGACAAACCAGTTCAACTAGCTCAATATTTTCAAATACTGGCAAAAAAGTCCATCTCCCTGCAAGAAAAATTCCGCAGGCCCTGGGATTCATGGCATCCTGCATACTACTAATACCATATGCCAGACTGCATATGAGGAAATTACAATGGTACCTAAAAAGTGTTTGGACTCAACACTCTCACAGTTTAGAAGCAGTAATACCAATGATTCCCTGCCTTGAACAAGAGTTTTGATGGTGGGCACAGGCATGTTACCTAAACAAGGGTCAGCCTTTTACCCAACCCACAGCCAGGCAAACTCTAACAGATGCTTCGGATTACGCCTGGGGGAGCACACATGGCAGGAAAATGCATTCAGGGCAAGTGGACCACAGACCAGATGCATCTTCACATCAATTAAAAAGAGATGTTGGCTGTTCAAAATGCCCTACCAGCTTTCAAGGACCTTCTGCATCCAGGACAATTATTACTAAAGACAGACTAACACCATAGTAATGTGGTACGTAAACAAGCAAGGGGACACTCATTCTTATCCCCTATGCAGGCAAGCTATGACCTTGTGGAACACAGCTCTAACGTATCAAGTTCACCTGCAAGCACAATTCCTGCCAGGAAAGAAAAATACTCTGGCAGATGATCTAAACAGAAATGTCATGGACCCTCACTAATGGAAATTGAATCCACAAATCTTCAGCATGGTAACGCAAAAATGGGGATGCCCAGACATAGATCTTTTTGCCTCCCCACTGAATTGCCAACTACAAAAATTCTGCACAAGGACTTATCACAAACGAGCATGGAAAGTGGATGCTCTTTTGTTCAGCTGGAAAAACCTGAAAGTTTATGCCTTCCCACCACTGCCTCTCCTTTCAGAGGTACTCCTAAAAGCCAGACAAGAAAAAACACAGATGATCCTGATTGCTCCAGACTGGCCACGCCAGCACTGGTACCCTATCTTAAGGAACTTGGCTCAAGGCCCACCATGGATTTTGCCTCAAATTCCACACCTTCTGACTTGACAAAACAATCAGATCCTGCACGGTCAGCTCAAAACCCTAAACCTGGCTGCATGGCAAATACATTAGTCAAACAGGCAACACCTCTCTCTAAAGCTGTTATGGATGTCATTTTGGAGGCCAGGAGGCCTAGCACCAGGAAAACTTACTCAGAAAAATGGAAGAGATTCTGCGCCTGGAACCAGGCTCAAAGCCTTGACCCTCTTGATGTTCATCGTGTTACCCTGCTGCAGTCATCACACTTGGGTTATCCTGTCGTCAGGCGGTCCCGCAGTTGGCTGGAATTCCAAAGTCTTGGTCCGGCATCGGTTGCTGTCGCTTCTTCCCTGACGTCAGTGCGCCAGGGGTATATATAATGCAACCAACGCCATTTTCTTCAGTCTTTCTTGCCGCACGGTGCCCGAAACAGAAGCAGTTCGCAAGTGCCGGTCAGCTGACTACTGAGATTTTCGAATTCAAATTTCAGCCCGAAGTCCTCTATAAAGCTAAGTACGTCATTGGGGAAACTTTTCTTGCCTCAGACCGATGTCAGAAAAAGTTAACAGTTGTATTTCTTGTGGGAAGCAAATACCTCATAAGGATTTTCATTCTTTTTGCATACCTTGTCTAGGTTCAGACCACAATGTTACTAGTCGTTTTTGTGCTAGGTTTAATAAGCGTAGTATTAAAAGACACTTTGATTTCGCACGACACTACTTCGGTAGGAAATTTAACTGCACCATGCCGTCGGAGCAACCGACTACCGGCGTACACAAAAAATGCAAGGATAAGGACAGACAGCCCAGGCCTAAGCCAGATTCTGAGGCCTCTGATGGTCCGGTCTCCGGTTCTCCGGTCCTCAGTGAGGCTCCGACGCAGCCCTTGACTACCGCAGATCTGGAACCAGAGACTGCTTCAGAAATTTTGACAGATTGTACCAGGCCAACGCAGCCATTTAGTTCAGGCCTTACCAACGACATTACTGAAAAAGATGTCGGTGCTGCAGAAACGCCATCGGTTAATGAAGGCGTTTTCAGACCGATGCTCACCATTAAATCGTATTCTAAAACAAAGACTCCTATTAAATCTAAAAAGACTGCACTTAAGTCCCCTGTTCAAGGCCCCATGCCTAAAAAACAGATGCTCAAAATGGCTGAAGATTTGATCACTTTAATCAGGGGTTCCCAGCCCCCTCCTGACAAAAGGCCTAGACAAGAGGAAGATTATGCATCCTCTGAACAAGTGTCCATTTCTTCAGACTCCTCTGAGGACCAAGATTACTCCTTCTCCCCTTATGAAGATTCTGATGCTGAGGATTCCATTCCCTCAGCTTCTCCTCCTGAAGACTACTCCTTTGGGGAAACTTTACACACTATGAGGGAACATTTTCACTGGGAAGGTCAGGACTACTCTGACTCGAAGAAAAGGCTCAGAGAGTTTCTTTTACTCCCCCAACACAGACCACTTGCCATCCCACCAGTTTTAGACATTGTGGATGATGTTTACTTAGAATCCAGTTTTAACCCTGATTCTCTACCTCCTGCTCCGGCTAAGCCTGACAGATATAGAGTGCCTGATTCCCACAAATTTCTTTTCAAATGCCCTGTTGCTGACCCAGAGACAATGTCCCGGGGTCCCAAGGGGGCTAAGGCTTCTATGGCTAAAAATCCTGTACCTTCTGAGAGGGATTCCAGAGCACTAGACAGGTGGGGGAAAAAGGTTTACACCTCAGCCACTCTAGCTATGAGGGCACTAAATTGCCAATTTCACATGCTTAAGTATCAGCAATTTCTAATCTCTCAGTTAAAGCAAAAAATGACCACTCTCCCTCAACAATCTGAATTGAAAGAAATGCAGGATCTGTTGCATGCCACTGAACAGGTGGGCAAACATACCTTACAATGTGGGGTTGATTCTTTGGAGGCCTCCTGCAGAGCAGCTGTCACTGGGTCTGTTATACGTAGGCATGCTTGGTTAAAGGAACAAACTCTACCTGATCATGTTAAAGCAAAACTTCTAGATGCTCTCTTACAGCAGGATGTTCTTTTTTGGAGTTAAAGCAGAAGTCGTAAAGAAAATGGAGGATAAGGCAAAATCTATGCAGACAGTCGAAGATTTCCTACAAGTACAGCCCCCTCGCTTCAGCAGAAACTGGCCAACAAAAAATTGGTCCTTTCCAGCTACAGACAGACCACAGAGGGGTAAATACAGACGCCCAAGGGGCAGAGGACAACCACAAGCCCAGTACAAACCTCGCCAATGGGGCACTGCAACACAGAAGGGAGGAGAAGACGGGTCCCAATCTACCAGAAGGCAAACTCAATGACTTGCACCTCATCTGGCCAAGCATCACTCTCTTGGCAGCCCCCTTGGGAGGAAAACTCACACTTTTTTCAGACAACTGGCACATTGTCACAAAGGACAAATGGGTCCTAGACATAATTTCATGGGGATACAGATTTCATTTCCAATGGAAAGAGGAATGCCAAACCTGCCACAAAATCAATGGGCAGAGGCACAAAGACAAATTACAGCTCTCATGAACATGAGAGCCATTCAACTGGTACCTACTCGAGAGCAAGGTCAAGGATCTTACTCTACTCTTTCTAGTGCCCAGAAAGGACAATGCCTGGAGACCAATTCTGGACTTTTCAATTCTAAACACTTACTTGCAAGTACCCAAATTCAAGATGCTAACACTACAGCAGCTTCTTCCCATGTTGGGCAAGGAAGCATGGCTAGTAACGTTGGACCTCAAGGAGGCATACCTACATGTCCCTATCAGACAAAGTTGCAGAAGATACCTCCGTTTCATTGCAGGTTCAACCCATTACCAATTCTTTGCACTGCCTTTTGGCTTATCTACTGCGCCCAGAGTCTTCACAAAATGCCTGGCACCAGTAATTGCATACTGCAGACAAAGAGGAATTCAAATATATCCATACCTGGATGACGGTCTCATCCAAGCAGAAAGCAAGGACATTCTATTGCATCATCTGGCTTTTGTGAAACATCTACTAAATTGCCTGGGGTACACAGTAAACGAAAAGAAATTAAAACTAGTACCCTCACAAAATGACATTCCTGGGTGCCAGCTTGAATACAACGGCATAGAAGGCTTATATGACGCCAGACAAACAACTACAACTGACTCAATATTTTAAAATAATGGCAACAAAGGCGCAATTAACTGCAAGAAAAATTCTGCAGGCCTTGGGCTTCATGGCATCTTGCATACTACTAATACCATTTGCAAAGCTGCATATGAGGAAATTACAGTGGTACCTAAAAAGCGTATGGTCTCAACACAGCCACAGCTTGGACACAATGATATCTCTCATTCCCTGCCTACAACAGGAGTTTCTATGGTGGGCACAGGCATGTCACCTCAACAAGGGTCAGCCTTTCACCTTGCCCCCAGCCAGGCAGACTATCACAACAGATGCATCAGATTACGCCTGGGGGGCTCACATGGCAGGACAGTGCGTTCAAGGCGTATGGATTGCAGATCAAAGGAATCTGCACATGAATCAAAAAGAGATGCTAGCTGTACAGAAAGCTCTGACAGCCTTCAAGGATCTATTACATCCAGGACAACTGACAAAGACGGACAACACCACAGTAATGTGGTACATAAACAAGGGGGTACTCACTCCTACCCTCTGTGCAGGCAAGCAATGACCTTATGGAACACAGCTCTGGCTTACCAAGTTCAGTTACAAGCTCAATTCCTGCCTGGACAGAAGAATACATTGGCAGATGACCTCAGCAGAAACGTCCTGGATCCCCATGAGTGGAAACTAGATCCACAAGTATTTACAATGATAACTCAAAAATGGGACCTTCCAGACATAGACCTGTTTCCCAGCCCTCAAAACTATCAACTAACAAAATTTTGTACAAGGGCACTTCACCATCAAGCGTGGAAAGTGGACGCACTCTTTCAGTTGGAAAAACCTGACAGTATATACCTTCCCTCCATTGCCTCTCCTCACAAAGGTACTTCTGAAAGTCAAAAAGAAGAGACCACGACTGATTCTCATAGCCCCAGACTGGCCACGCCAGCACTGGTACCCGCTATTGAGGATTATGGCGTACGGCCCACCATGGATATTACCACAAATTTCCCATTTACTCACACAACAAAACAATCAGATTCTTCACAGCCAGCTCAAAACCTTAAATCTGGCTGCATGGCAAATCAACTAAGCATCCAGCCAGCTCCTCTTTCCCAAGCAGTTATGGAAGTTATTCTAGAAGCTAGGAGGCCAAGCACCAGGAAGGCTTATTTGGATAAATGGAAAAGGTTTTGTGCCTGGAACCACTCTAAAGGCCAAGACACAATTCAGCCTCACATGCCTTACATTCTACAGTATTTAACTGAGATGTTGCACAAAAGACTTTCTTTCTCCTGCATTAAAATCCATGCTTCAGCTATTTCGGCCCACTACAACATGGATCCACCCTTATTTTCGCATCCACTTCTAAGGCAATTCCTCAGAGGGGCAAAAACATTAGACCACCCAGGAGAGCACCTACACCAACATGGGACCTCAATTTTGTTCTGGAAAAACTAACGCTACCTCCCTTTGAACCAGCTTTCTCTGCAGATCTTTAGTTTCTATCATGGAAGACTGCCCTGCTGCTAGCAATAACTTCAGCTAGAAGAGTCTCAGAGCTGCAGGCACTAATGGCAGTGGAACCTTTCCTCATTTTTCATCAAGACAGAGTTTCTCTAGGAACTAATCCTTCCTTTATGCCTAAGGTGGTTTCCAGTGTGGCTTTAAATCAAACCATCCACTTACCCACCTTCTTCCCAAATCCACAGTACAAAGGTGAGAGGCTCCTGCATTCCTTGGACATTCACAGGCAACTTCATTACTACTTGGACAAAACTAAGGCTTTCAGAAAATCTGACCAGCTCTTTGTATCCTATGCTACAGCTTCTCAAGGGAAGGCTATATCAAAGCAAACCATTTCCAAATGGATAGGTCGTTGCATACGTTTTTGCTATACCCATCATGGAAAACCAGTTCTTGCTACCATTAAGCCCCATTCTACCAGGGCAACAGCTACTTCTACAGCCTTTCTCAGGGGGGTTCCAACCAAGGAGATTTTGGAAGCTGCAACTTGGAGTTCAGTACACACCTTTACCAAACACTATCACTTACCACTAAGACCAGGGCGGGCTTTGCCACTGCAGTTCTGCAGGGCCTTCTAGCCTCCTCTAACCCTCTATGATACCTCCACCCATCCTTAGCTTTGGGATTCAACCCAAGTGTGATGACTGCAGTAGGGTAACACGATGAACATAGTACAGTTTTGTACCTACCATAAATGTAGATGTTCGAGTGTACACCTTGCTGCAGTCCAGGTTACCCTCCCTCCATCCACTCTGACCTACTGGCTAAATCTCTTTAATACCTTCCTGATGTATTTGCTAATAGCTGAAGGGATTTTGTGTTTGTGCAAGTTTATTCAATTTGGTACTAATTACTGACCACCTTTTTGGGGGCACCTGACATCTGGGGCAAGAAAAACTGAAGAAAATGGCATCTGTTGCATTATATATATCCCTGGTGCACTGACGTCAGGGAAGAAGTGACAGCAACCGACACTGGACCAAGACTTTGGAATTCCAGCCGACTGCGGGATCGCCTGACGACAGGATAACCCAAGTGTGATGACTGCAGCAGGGTGTACACTCGAAACATCTACATTTATGGTAGGTACAAAACTGTACTTTTCAAACATTCCCCAGATTTTATAATACTTGACTGAGATGCTGGACAGAGGCCTATCCTTCTCATCAATTAAGATCCACGCCTCTGCCATTTCAGCACATTACAACACGGATCCTCCTTTATTCTCTCATCCCTTGCTAAAGCAGTACCTCAGAGGGGCTAAAAACATAAGACCGCCCCGGAGAGCACCAACACCAACTTAGGACCTCAATTTCATTTTGGAAAACCTGACCCTACCACCTTTTGAGCCAGCCAGTACAGCCGATCTAAAATTTTTATCATGGAAAACCGCTCTGCTCCTAGCAGTAACTTCAGCACGAAGAGTCTCAGAGCTACAGGCATTAATGGCAGTGGAACCTTTTATAATTTTTCATCAGGACAGGGTTTCTTTAAGGACAAACCCTACCTTTATGCCAAAGGTGATATCTAGTGTGGTTCTTAACCAAACCATCCATTTGCCAACTTTTTATCCAAACCCCCAGAATAAAGGGGAGAAACTTCTGCATTCTTTGG
Source organism: Protopterus annectens (assembly GCF_019279795.1). Lineage (NCBI taxonomy): Eukaryota > Metazoa > Chordata > Ceratodontiformes > Protopteridae > Protopterus > Protopterus annectens. Next base: position 1,204,889,966 of record NC_056725.1, on the reverse strand, counting down.
ACATACACAGGCAGCTACGCTTCTACTTGGACAAAACAAAAGCTTTCAGGAAAGCTGAGCAACTGTTTGTAGCATATGCTGCAGGATCACAAGGCAAGGCCATCTCAAAGCAGACTATATCCAAATGGATAGGGCACTGTATTCGTTACTGCTACACACAGCATGGAAAATCAGTCCCAAATACCATTAGGCCACATTCCACCAGGGCAACAGCCACTTCAACAGCCTTTCTCAGAGTACCACCTACCAAGGACATTTTGGAGGCTGCAACTTGGAGTTCAGTGCACACCTTTACCAAGCATTACCACCTGCCTCTTTACTCTAAATCCTGAGCAGGATTTGCCACTGCAGTTCTGCAGGGCCTCATAGCCAATCCTAACTCTCTATAGACCAGCCACCCAACCTTAGCTTTGGGATTCTACCCAAGTGTAATGACTGCAGCAGTGTAACACGATGAACATAGTACAGTTTTGTACCTACCTTAAATGTAGATGTTAGAGTGTTCACACTGCTGCAGTCCAGGTTACCCTGCCTCCATCCCCTCTGAACTAGCTGGACTTAACTATACCTTTCTACCCTATACAACCTTTGTGGTGTATTTGCTTGTAAGTGAAGGTATTGTTTTTACTTTATATGTATATTTTTTATTAGTAATATGTATTGACTACCTACTGGGGCATCTGACATCTGGGGCAAGAAAAACTGAAGAAAATGGCGTCGGATGCATCTTGGATACCCCTGGCACTCTGACGACAGGGAAGAAGCGACAGCAACCGGCGCCGGACCAAGACTTTGGATCTCTGGCCGACTGCGGGGCCGCCTGATGGCAGGATAACCCAAGTGTAATGACTGCAGCAGTGTGAACTCTCAAACATCTACATTTATGGTAGGTACAAAACTGCACTTCATTTTTTTAGTGGGTCTTAACCAGCTTAAGTGAATGAATTCAAAAAAACAACAACAAAAAAAACAACACTAATACATCAGCCATATAAGAATGCAAGTTAAATGCATGTTTTGAGAATAAATTTTTACATTTGTATTTTATAGGCTGTAGCTAAATCTAAGGCTCAACCTGAATACTTCATTTCCAAATCTAGGACCTGCTCTGTTTATTTCCTCTTGTTCCATTTTGTAGTTCCATTGGTGTTTGCTTTAGGATGAAAACTGAGAACTGTGAACTGTTTGACAATATTATTTTATGCACTGGGTGTGAATTTATTGCTGTGAGGCCTTGTGTAGCAACAACTGTGCTTGTTGAAGTTCTGAGTATCCTAACTGCCTTTCTTGAAATACTGGAATTGAAAGTGCAAACGTGGGGGAAATGTGTACCAAATCAGAGACGGTTACCTTGGACCTATCCTTCTGTTGTAAAGTATACTGATCTCTTAGTGTATATAAAGACATTGTGGGTGTGAAAGCAACTTAAAAGATATAGCAATGAATTTTAGAATTTAATCACCTTCTCTCCAAATCGCTGTATTTTTCAAGGGGTATGAGCTCAAGTCTTGGCCTCAAAATTCTCATATGGAGCAGTAACCCAGTAAGGGTAACAGAGCGGTTATACAGGAATCATCTTTAAGTAACTAGGCAGTCTTTGTAGTGTTTTATATTAGTAGAGCACATACCATGGATTGATGGACTTAAATGCCCATTTTCATACTTTGCCTTTGTTTGACAGCAGGAAGGTGCTATAAAACAATACAGTACATAGAGTAATCCAAATCCATTTTATACAGAGATGAGAAACATTTCAGCGGAACAGATGTATGGCAGCCTTGTTTTGAGGGAAAAATCTTGAAATACTGCATATTTGTAAAACTGTGCATACTAAGTAGATGATGGAAGCAGGAGGCAGAGAGGGAGTGGTATTATCGAGTAACTGGATAGAGTGTGGGACTGTTGTGACGTCAGTAGATGTAACTGAGGTAAATGTGAAGCTTTGGCATCTGATGTTTTCCTGTGTTGTCATTCATCACCATAGGGTCTAGAATCCGATATCTTATCCGAGCCGGCAACTTAACAGATCCAAGGCTGTATCTCCTCCCTCTCCCATAATGCTCTGCTGCCCTCTAACCCTTAGATCTCATTTGCCGCTATTCAGTGCAGATGTGATTCCTCGTCTCTGGCTGCAGATAAGTGTTTAGTTTCTATTTTTGGCTTTACCTAGTTAGTGTAGTGGGTTTAACTCCTTAATAGTTTTTCTTATAGTAGTTTCCTCCCCTCCCTTACTTTAACTATTTAGTTTGTTGCTAGTTGTAGTTTTGGAGGGATATCCTTGATCTTGAAGCAGAAGGGCGGATGGTCTCCCCAACCCCCATCTTCATTGGAGTCGGTGTTTCTGAAGGCCTTCAGGATGGGCTCGTTTACTTCCTGGGTGCCCCCCCCCCCCATGGCCGACAGTTGGGTAGATCTTATTGCCGGCAGGGCTTGAAAGGAGCCAGACACTGTGGAGCCCATTCCAAAACGTGCAGATATATTCCTCAGCCCTCCTGTGGACCACTGCTTTTGTAGCAAAGGAGTTCGGTTGATGCCATCGTAGTTGCTGCTGCCACTTAAAAGGAACAGGGAGTCCTAGGTGATGGACCATCATGGGAAGTGTGTACTGGGAAGAGTGTGTACATCTTAGCTACCTTTGGACTGAGGGTGGTCAGTTACTTGGCATACTTTACCCTCCTCCAAAGGGATGTGGTTAAAGAACTTTCCACTTCCCTTACAGAGTTATTGCTGGTGAAGGACTTCAAGAAGGCGTTTCCCAGGCTTTCTGCTCCTGCGTCCCTAGCTAACTCCTCAATGAGGCTAATTTCCAATGCTGCAGAAGTTACTTCTTGAGCGGCAAGTACCGGCATAGCCATATGGCATCATGGTTGGTTACCCTTAAGCAGGTTTGTGGACCCCTTTTGATGGGTCCACCCTGTTTGGACCCTCAGTTAAGGGCACTTTCAGTTGGGATCAAGCTTTCTACTCCTCAAAGGTCCCATGAGGTACTAGGAAGATGCGTTTCCATAAGATGCAGTCTCCCTTTCAGAACACTCCTGATGAGTCTTCTTCCAGAGCCAGGGGGAGAGGTTTCAATGACCGACGCTGCCATAGAGGTGGGGGGTCCGCAGAATCAGGGCTTCAGGGAACCGTTCTCAGAACAGCCCTATCAATGCTCCTGAGGTGTTAACTGCTACTCTATGCTGGAGGCAGCTGGGGAGGTTGCATTTCCCTTCACTCATGAGCCTGGACAGATATCTCCTCTGATCAGTGGGCGTTAGTTTCCTGGGGCTATTTCATTCCCTTTTTGGAACCTCCTCCCATATGCAGATACTTCCCTGATGTTCCACTCAGTCACAGGGAGTTGGCCTTAATGGAAGTTCAATAACTTCAGAAGACAGCCATCCAAGAAGTCCCAGTGGACAAAGAGGATCCGGACCTACTCTCTCCTTTTTAGTGCCAAAAAAGATGGGGGAACCTTCGTCCTATTTTGGATCTCTGCGAGCGCAGCCTCTGTCAAAAAAAATCCAAGTTCTGGATGGTTTCTGCTCGGTCTATTCTGGCTTTTACACAAGGATAACTGGTTGTGCTCTATGGATCTCCAGGATGCCTACTATCACATCAAGGTAGACAGATGTTCCAGGAGGCGTCTTTGCTTCTGGTTAGGAGCCAATCAGTACCAGTTAAGAGCACTACCCTTCAGTTTTATCACAGCCTCCTGGGTGTTTACCAAATTTATGGCAGTAGTAGCAGCTCACCTGCGGCTGCAGGGCTTTCATGTCTTTCCGTACCTTGATGATTGGCTCCTCATGACACTTTCAAGGCAGCAACTGTCACAAGCAATCCGTCATGTTCTTATTCTTTTCCATCAATTGGGGATTATTGTCAGTCGTTCAAAATTGGATCTAGTCCCCACTCAACAACTGGAGTTCGTAGGAGTCCACCTAGACTCTTGCAGCATTGCCTCTATGCAGAGTTCAGTTGATCCAGGAGCAGGTCAGACAAATCTTAAACCTTTCTCGCCCCCAGCTTCACTTTATCCTTCATACCCGAGGCTCCATGGCCGCAGCAATTCATCTTGTTCCTCTGGCCAAGGTACCATGTGCGGGTCTTTCAGTGGACCCTAACGGTCCAGTGGTCTGTTCTGTTTCAGTCCAGATTCATAAAATTGATGCCTGCATGCAGATACCACCTTCCTTGGTGGCTTCAATCTCAGTATCTTCTGAGATCACAGATTGCTTCCCTGTTGGGGTGGGGGATATTTCCAGAGGAGATCGGTCCAAGACAGTCACATGTAGCGACTAAGTTGCATATAAACATCCTAGAGATGAGAGCAGTCCTACTCACGTTGCAAGCCTTTCAGGACCATCTCCCTCTGGGGATGATTGAAGTTCAGATGGACAGTATGGCAGTCATCTAGTACATCAACAAGCAAGGAGGAAACACTATTTTATCCATTGTGCAAAGAGGCCATGAGAGTGTGGGAATGGGCAATGTCCTCAATGTGCTTTCTTCTTGCAATACATATCCCTGGGGATTCCATTGTGCTGGCCAATAAACTCAGCAGATCCATCATGAGTCCTCACAAGTGGTAACTCAATCCCACAGTGCCGAGGCAGATTTTCGACCGCTGGGGTCTACCATGCTGCGACCACTTTGCATCACCAGCCAACCACAAGTGCAGCATGTACTTTGCCCTGATCCCCCCTCTGGGAGTCACTGAGGTATGCTGTAGTCCACGATTGTTGCCGGGTCTCCTTTATGCTTATTTTCCTGTCCCTCTAATTCCCATGGTTCTGCTGAAAGCACAACACCTGAGGACATCCCTGATCCTCATTGTCCCTTTCTGGCCTCAGCTGTGGTTCCCCTTCATGATCCCTCATCTGAGGGTACCCTCCCTGGGTACTAGATCCTCTACAGGATCTCTTCTCCCTTCCTTCAGGGCTTCCTCTTCCAAATCTTCGGACCTTTAGCTTAACTGCATGGCTTCTACAATTCCAATGATCTTAAAACAGTCCAAGCTAGCTTCCCCCATTCAAGCATATTATTCTAGCCTCCCAAAAACTTTCCACCAGAAAGGTTTATAGTAGTAAGTGGAAAAGGTTTTCCATTGGGCCCAAGAACAGGAATCTGGAAACTTTTTCTGCCGCTTTTTCAGATATCCTTTTGGTTTTTGCCTTCACTTTTCCAAGCTAGAGCAAGTTTCTTTACTACTAAGCTTCAGTTGGTGGTGATTTCTAATTTGCATGAGAACAGTGAACCCTACCTTTTCATCTAGGCTTTGCAATGCATTCATGAAGGGGTCTTCTTGATTAGACAGCCTGTTAAAGATTCCTTGCCTCTTTGGGGGGGACCGTACCTTGGTTCTGCGATCTCGGATTAGGAGTCCCTTTGAGCCTGCTAGTTCTTGTGATCTCAAATTCTTGTCATGGAAAATGGCACCTTTGCTATGTCTGTCAGGAGGGTCTCTTTCCATTGCTGCTTCTTACTTGATTTTTCACAAGGACAGAGTTTCGCTTAGGACGAATCCCTCTTTCTTGCCCAGCATTGCTTCTGAACCCAGTCTAAACTGATGTGTTCATTTGCCAGTGTTCTTTTCTAATTATTCCAACAAAGGAGAGTACTTTCTGCATACGTTAGACGTGCACAGGCATCTGCGTTTTTATCTGCATAGGACCAAAGTATTTCGTAAGTCATATTAACTCTGGCCTTTTCCCTGACCAGTTTTGAAGGCGACTATTTCTAGATGGATTTCCAGTTGCATCTGCACAGTCTACAATCTTGGACATCTTGAACTTCCAAGAAGCATCAAGACTCATTCCATGAGGCCTGTTGCTATGTCCTCTGCATTCTTGGCCAGATATTCTATTGATGACATTTGTGCTGCTGCCACTTGGTCTAATCCTCGCATCTTTATATCTCATTACAAGCTGGATTTGATTTCCAGGAGCAAGACTTCCTTTGGCTCCACAGTTTTCCGGAATATCCTTCCTTGAGGCCTCCCAGGATGTATGGTAGCTGGGGGACTCTGACCCTGTGGTGATGAATATAATGGCATGGATAACATTAGCTAGAATTATGTACTTTAAACTTGGCATCAATGGCTCCCACAGGCAGGTGCAAGGGGGGGAATTTGCAACCCCCCTGGAACCAGCTGATTGGAAGATTTTTTTTCTTCTAATTAAAAAAAAAAAAAAATTTTAATGGACATTCCTCTAAGAATGCCCTTTGCGCAAGGGTACTGGAACCATAGAGCAAGGGGGAGATAGCGCACCCCCCCACACTTCTGCAAGACTATCTTGTCATGTCCATCCTTCAACAATTGAAAAAAAAAACTCTATAGTGGTGGTATAGGCATCTTTAAGGAGGACCAGTCTGTGCTTGCGTTGCATCAAAACTAAAAGTCCGAAATTTTAAAACTTCCATTGCCTGACCCATGCAAACTGAAAGCACGAAATGCCTCCTGCTCTTAAGCTTTTCCCCTGACTTTCGTGCAGGTAAGGAGATGCTGATAATGCTGCTGGGGTATTTTGTTTCCGCTCTGCTTATGCTGGGAATGGGATCGTGTCTCTCGTGATATCAAAATCTTGAGGGATTTTGTTTTGTTTCCACTCTGAAATGCAACAGGTAATTTGACTTTTAACTGCTTTTTCAGGCAGCTTACCCAAATATGGCAGAAATGACTTGCCCTTACACTTGCAGTAGGTTTAATGACTGATTCCTCCCACTGTTTTGGGAAGGTGTACTAATAAAGTAAATATTAGAGAGTTGCCTTGTTTAAGCAATAATCAATTACATGAACACATTGCTTGATGAACCAAGGGTAAAGCTGATCTGTAGTTAAGAGACTTGCTGTGTTTGTTTCATGGTGACGATCCTTTCTGAAATAAAATGATGGTATTAATGACCCGGGGGGGGGGGGGTGGATAAGTGCAATGTGGTTTTAAGGAGGGACCACAGACTTTTTAGCAAATTCTTCAGCAGTGAATGAATCTGTTACTGGCTTTTCAGTGGCAAGTGAGATTAGATTTCTATAAAGAATTTTCTTAATTTTATAGAACCGACATTTGGTAGTTGGGTAAGTATGTTATTTTATGCTGTTTGATGGCCTTTTTAGTTTGATCATGTAGTACGTGTGATGTTCTTCGTGTTTCACTGTTGCAGTCATTACATTTGGGTAATCTGTTGGCAGGTTGCCCTCAGCCTGAATAACAAAGTCTTGGGTCCTGTGTCAGTTGCTGTCTCCTCTTCCATGACGTCAGGTCGTCAGGGGTATAAAACATGTAGCCGATGCCATTTTATTCAGTCTTTCTTGCCGCGTGGTGCCCGAAGCAGAAGCAGTTCGTAAGTGCCGGTCGTCCTCCGACTCCTGAAATTTTCGCTTTCTAGTTTCAGAACCAAAGTCTTCAACTAAAGTAAGTACCCCATTGGCGAAACTTTTTCTTACTCCTTACCGATGTCAGTAAAAGTTAATAATTGCATTACTTGTGAAAAGCAAATACTTCATAAGAATTTTCATTTGTACTGTATTCCTTGCCTAGGCCCAGATCATAACATGCAGTGTCGGTTTTGTTAGATTTAACCAACGCACTATTAAACGTCTGTATATATTTGCTTCAAAATATTTTGGATCCAGATTTAATTACCCTGAAATGTCGTTGGTTAGCAATCAGACTACCGGAGTTCGCAAAGAAAAAGACAGATTGTCGAGGTCCAAAACCGACTAAGCTTCTCCTAAGCCAGTCACCGGTACTTAGTGAGGCGCTTTCGCAGCACCTGATACCCGCTACTTTTGAGTCACAGGCCTCTACCGAGACCCAAGCGGAGTCCCATATGCCACGAGATTGAGTATTGAACCTGCGGATGTCTCTCCCTTGGATGGGTCCGAAGCCACTGAGCAGGTACCGGCTTCTGAGGGTGTTTTCCGTCAACATTTTTGCATAAAACCAACGCCAACTTCAAAAACAAGATCAAAAACAATTTCTAAGTCTAAAAAAGTGATGCATGAGCCACCTGCCAAGGCCTCTATGCCTAAAAACAGATGATCAAAATGGCTGAGGACTTAATTACCTTGATCAGGGGTTCCCAACCCCCCCCCCCTCCCCCTTGCTTAGAGGCCTAGGCAAGACACTGGTTATGAATCTTCAGATCAAGTTTCCATTTCTTCTGATTCCTCTTCTGATCAGGAATTCTCTATTCCTCCCTATGAGGATTCATATGCAGAAGAATCCATCCCATCTTCATCTCCTCCTGAGGATTATTCTTTGGGTGAAACCTTGCATATTTTAAGGGAACATTTTCATTAGGAGAGTCAGGATTTTTCTGAATCAAAAAAGAGGCTTAGGGATTTCCTTCTTCCTCAGCATAGGCCTTTGGCTATACCTCCTGTATTAGACATTGTTGATGTGTTTTCAGAATCAAGCATGGCTCCTGATTCCCTACCTCCGGCTCCTAGTAAGCCAGACAGGTATTACAGGGTTCCTGACTCCCACAAATTTCTATTCAAAAATCTTGCTGCTGATCCTGAGATTATATCACAGGGTCCCAAAGGTGTAAAGGCCTCTACAGCCAAAAATCCTACCCCCTCTGATAGAGATTCCAGGGCGCTGGATAGATGGGGAAAGAAGGTTTATATGTCTGCAGCCTTGGTAATTAGGGCCTTAAACTGCCAGTTTCATATGCTTAAATATCAACAGCATGTTATGGGCTTATTGAAACAGAAAATGATGTTGATTTCTGATTGTGTGGAAAATAAAGAATTATAGGAATTATTGCATGCAGCAGAACTGGTTGGAAAGCATACTTTTCAATGTGGTTTTGAATCCTTGGAGGCCTCTTGCAGGGCTGCAGTTACTGGATCTGTGATTAGAAGGCATGCCTGGCTCAAGGAGCAAAATCTGCCTGATCAAGTTAAAGCTAAATTGTTGGATGCCCCTTTACAGCATTATACTCTGGTAATAAGGCAGAGGAGGTTTTAAAGAAAATGGAAGACAAAGCTAAATCTATGCAAACTGTAAAATATTTCTTACAAGTGCAGCTACCCAGCTTCAGTAGGCACTGGCCTACTAAAAATTGGTCCTTTCCTGTGTCCAACAGAGCCTCTCAAGGCAAATCCAGGTGCTCAAAAGGCTCTAGATACCAATCACAGGGTTCTTATATGTCAAAGCAATGGGGTGCCTCCACCTCCAAATCTGGTGGAAATAAAGCACAACCCTACAGTAAGCAGTCTCAATGACTTCCCTCTACCTTCACCAAGCACTTATCTCTTGGCAGCCCCCTTGGGGGGAAAATTAGCACTTCATGCTCAAAATTGGCAGTTAATTACCCAGGACAAGTGGGTATTAAACATAGTATCCCAGGGGTACATATTTCATTTCCATACTTTTCCAATTCCAAACGGTTGGCCAGATCTGCCACAAAATCAATGGGCCCTCATGGAGATGGGGGCTATTCAACCAATACCAGAACAGGAAAAAGGACAAGGTATTTATTCAAGGCTGTTCCTGGTACCCAGAAAAGACAATGCATGGCGTCCAATACTGGACTTATCGATTTTGAACACATACCTGGACATTCCAAAATTCAAAATGCTGACTTTACAACAGCTACTGCCTATGCTGGGCAGGAACGCTGGGTTAATGACTCTAGACTTAAGAGGCATACCTGCATATCCCAATAAGGGAGTCGTGCAGAAGATACCTCCGCTTCAAGGCAGGTGTTTTGCATTACCAATTCTCTGCACTTCCCTTTGGCTTATCTATTGCGCCCATGGTCTTTAAAAAGTGCCTGGCACCAGTAATTGCATTTTGCAGACAAAGAAGCATGCAAATTTATCCTTACTGGACGACTCTCTCATTCAAGCAGCGAACAAGGACATTCTTCTACAACATCTGGCATTTGTAAAAAGGCTTCTAGCATGCCTAGAGTACACAGTAAACGAAAAGAAATCACAACTGGTACCCTGTCAAATAATTACATTCCTGGGTGCAAGCTTGAATACAGTTGCCCAGATGGCTTACCTTACGCCAGAGAGACAAAGGCAACTGACTACATACTTCAATCTGATGGCAACAAAAACCCAGGTATCTGCAAGACAAATTCTGCAGGCTATGGGGTTCATGGCATCCTGCATTCTACTTATTCCATATGCAAGACTGCATATGAGGAAACTTCAGTGGTATCTAAAACGTTTATGGAGTCAACATTGTCAGTCTGGAAACAATGATTCCTCTCATTCCCTGCCTACAACATGAGTTTCTTTGGTGGGCAGAGACATGTCACCAAAACAAGGGACTGTCATTCACTCTACCCCCTGCCACCCAAACCCTAACTACAGACACATCAGACTGTGCTTGAGGGGGACCACCTGGCCAGGAGATGCATTCAGGGCATATGGAGCCCAAAACAAATGCATCTGCCTATCAACCAGAAAGATGCTAGCAGTTCAGAATGCTCTGACAGCCTTCAAGGACTTGCTTCATCCAGGACAACTACTGATCAAGACGGACAACACCACGGTTATGTGGTACATAAACAAGCAGGGGGGTACACATTCCTACCCCCTTTGCAGACTAGCCATGGCATTGTGGAACACAGCCTTGACTTACCAAGTGCATCTTCAAGCTCAATTCCTGCCAGGAAAGCAAAAATACTCTGGCAGGCGACCTAAGCAGAAATCCTATGGACCCGCACAAGTGGAAACTGGATCCACAAGTCTTCAGCATGGTAACACAGAAATAGGGGAGCCCAGACAGATATATTTGTCTCTCCCCAAAATTATCAAATGGACAAATTTTGCATAAGGATGTATCACAGACAAGCATGAAAAGAGGATGCCCTGTCCTTCAGTTGGAAAAACCTATCAGTCTGTGCCTTTCCACCTCTGCCTCTTCTCTCCAAGGTCTTACTAAAGGTTGGACGGGAAAAAAACAAAAATGATCCTAATTGCTCTGGACTCGCCACACCAGCACTGATACCCTATCCTAAGGAATATGTCTCAACTCCCTCCTTGGTGCTTGCCTCAAATACCTTGTCTACTGTCTCAGCAGAAAAATCAAATTCTGCACACCCAGCTCCAAACTCTGAACCTTGCAGCATGGCTGATCATTTAATTATTCAAACACCACCTCTCAGTAAATCTGTGATGGATGTCATTTTGGAAGTTAGAAGGCCTAGTACTAGAAAATCATATGCTGATAAATGGAAGAGATTCTTTGCTTGGAACCAAGCGCAAGGAACAGACGCAGCAAAACCAAATATTCCTCAGATTTTACAATACTTGACTGCGATGCTCGACAAGGGCCAGTCTTTTTCTTCAATAAAAATCCATGCCTCTTCCATCTCAGCTCATTACAACACGGAGCCTCCCATCTTTTCTCATCCTCTGCTAAAACAGTATCTTAGAGGGGCCAAAAAGTTTAAGGCCTCCTGGAAGATCACCAACACCTGCATGGGACCTCAATTTTGTGCTTGAAAAACTCACCCTGTCTCCTTTTGAACCAGCAGCTACTGCGGATATAATTTTTTTTTGTTGGAAAACCTCTTTCCTTTTGGCAATCACTTCAGCAAGAAGGGTTTCAGAAATACAGGCTCTCATGGCTGTGGAGCCTTTTATTACATTTTACCCGGACAGGGTGTCCCTGAGGACCAATCCTTCCTTTATTCCTAAGGAGGTATCCAGTGTGGCTCTTAACCAAACTATTCATCTGCCAATTTTTTACCCAAATCTGCAGAATAAGGGGGAGCGGATTCTGCATTCATTGGACGTGCAAAGACAATTAAGATTCTACTTTAAACAGGACCAAATCTCTAAGAAAGTCTGAGCAGCTACTGGTGGCATTTGCTTCAGGATCAGAGGGGAAGGTATATCAAAGCAGACTATTTGTAAGTGGATAAGCCACTGCATTTGTTTCTGCTACTTGCACCATGGTAAACCTGTGCCCAAGGGAATTAGGTCACATTCCACCAGGGCTACCTCTACCTCAGCAGCCTTCCTCAGAGGAGTTCCAACCAAAGACATTCTAGAAGCTGCTACTTCGAGCTCTGTGCATACCTTCGCAAAGCATTATCATTTGCCTCTCTTCTACAAATCCAGGGCAGGCTTTGCCACTGCAGTTCTGCAGGGCCTTATAGCCGCCCCTAATGCTATTTAGTTCCATCCTCTCATCCATGGCTTTGGGATTCTACCCAAATGTAATGACTGCAACAGTGAAACATGAAAAACATACTACAGTTGTGTATACTTACCATAAATGTAGATGTTCGAGTGTATTCACTGTTGCAGTCCGGGCTACCCTCCCGCCATCCCCCTTTTCTATAACTTCTCTTTCCTTCACTATATTATAAAGCCTTCGTGGTGTATTTGCTTTTAGATGAAGGTAAAGTTTATGTTGCTAAAGTGCGTTTATATATATATATATTGATGTTTATTTATATTTTTATATATATTTTTGCTCCTCATTTGGGGGGCACATGACATGTTTTATACCCCTGATGACCTGACGTCATGGAAGAGGAGACGGCAACCGACGCAGGACCCAAGACTTGGTTATTCAGGCCGACTGAGGGCAACCTGCCAGCAGATTACCCAAATGTAATGACTGCAACAGTGAATATACTCTAACATCTACATTTATGGTAAGTGTACACAACTGTACTTTATAGTCCTCGAGTGAGTTTGTTTCCACATAATAATTCACTATACAATGATGGCAGACATTTGAGTTTGACATAATAGCCTTCAAAAAAAAGCATTCTAATGCAGAGCCTGCTACTCTAGCAATTTTCTATGTATATAAAGATGATATCAGTCTCTGATTTTTGTCTTTTGTCTACCAATATCCTTTAGCTTTTTCCATGAATTTTGAGAAGTGGATGTTAATCGTGTTACCCTGCTGCAGTCATCACACTTGGGTTATCCTGCCATCAGGCGGTCCCGCAGTCTGCCCGAATTCCAAAGTCTTGGTCCGGCGTCTGTTGTTTTCGCTTCTTCCCTGACGTCAGAGCGCCAGGGGTATATCAGAGGCATCCGACGCCATTTCCTTCAGTCTTTCTTGCCGCGCGGTGCCCGAAGCAGAAGCAGTTCGCAAGTGCCGGTCGGCTGACACCTGAGATTTTCGAATAGAGTTTCAGTCTGAAGTCTTCAAAGCTAAGTACCCCGTTGAGGAACCTTTTTCTTGCCTCAGTCCGATGTCAGAAAAAGTTAACAATTGCATTTCTTGTGGGAAGCAAATACCTCATAAGGACTTTCATTCTTATTGTATACCTTGCCTCGGCCCAGACCACGACGTCACTGGTTGTCGGTTTTGTGCTAGGTTCAATAAGCGAACTATAAAGCGATGCTTTGATTTCGCACGACACTACTTCGGTAGAAAATTTAATTACACTATGCAGTCAGAGCAACAGACTACCGGCGTGCATAAAAAAACGCAAAGATAAAGACAGGCAGCCTAGATCCAAGCCAGACTTAGAGGCCTCGGCTGGGCCGGTTGCTAGTTGTCCGGTTTTCAGTGAGGCACCTACACAGCCCCTGGCTACCGCTGAATTGAATCCCCAGACCGCTTCGGATCCCTCGGCAGAGAGTTCTAGGCCAACGCAGCCATTTTCTTTAGGCCCTACCGACATTGCAGTAGGGGAAGCCAGTGCTGTTGAAACTCCTTCGGTTTATGAAGGTGTCTTCAGACCGACTACTCTCACCGTAAAATCTTACGCTAAGCTTAAGACTCCTCTAAAACCAAAAAAGCCTACACTTCAGTCTCCAGGTCAAGGCCCTATGCCTGAGAAACAGATGCGTAAATGGCTGAAGATTTGATTTCTTTGATCAGGCCCCCCCCCCCCCGACAAAAGGCCTAGACAAGAGGAGGATTATGCCTCCTCTGATCAAGTGTCCGTTTCCTCAGGCTCTTCTCAGGAACAGGATTACTCCTTTACCCTTATGAAGATTCTGATGCTGAAGACTCCATTCCCTCAGCTTCTCCCCCTGAAGATTATTCCTTTGGGGGAAACCTTACATACCATGAGGGAACATTTCCACTAGGAAGGTCAGAACTACTCTGACTCGAAGAAAAGCCTCCGAGAGTTTCTTTTACTCCCCCAGCACAGACCACTTGCTATCCCCCCAGTTTTGGACATTGTGGATGTTTTCTTAGAATCTAGTCTAAATCCAGATTCTCTGCCACCTGCTCCAGCCAAACCAGATAGATACTATAGAGTGCCTGACTCACACAAATTCCTTTACAAAAGCCCTGTTGCTTATCCAGAGACAATCTCCCAGGGTCCCAAAGGGGCTAAGGCGTCTATGGCTAAAAATCCTGTACCCTCAGAAAGGGACTCCAGTGCACTAGATAGGTGGGGGAAGAAGGTTTACACCTCAGCTACTCTAGCAATGAGAGCACTAAATTGTCAATTTCACATGCTCAAATACAAGCAATTCCTAATGTCTCAAATAAAACAAAAGATGGGCATGCACCCTCAACAGTCTGAATTCAAGAAAATGCAAGATCTGTTGCATGCAGCTGAACAGGTGGGCAAACATACTTTACAATGTGGTTTTGATGCCTTGGAATCTTCCTCTAGAGCAGCTGTTACTGGGTCTGTTATACCTAGGCATGCTTGGTTAAAGGAACAATCTCTGCCTGATCATGTTAAAACAAAGTTACTGGATGCACCCTTACAGCAGGATGCCTTATTTGGGGTTAAAGCAGAGGAGGTTTTAAAGAAAATGGAGGATAAGGCAAAATCTATGCAGGCGGTCAAAGACTTTTTACAGGTACAGCCCCCAAGCTTCAGAAATTGCCCAACAAAAAATTGGTCCTTTCCAGCTTCTGACAGACCACAGAGGGGTAAATACAGGTACCCAGGGGGAAGAGGACAAGCACAAATCCCTTAGAAAACCTCGCCAATGGGGCACTGCAACACAGAAGGGAGGAGAAGACAGGTCCCAAACTACTAGAAGGCAAACACAATGACTTAAACCTCAAACTGCCAAGCAAATCTCCTTTGGGAGGAAAAATAGCACTTTTTTCAGACAACTGGCGCATCGTCACAAAGGACAAATGGGTCCTAGATATTTTCTCACATGGATACAGATTCCATTTCCACACCTTGCCAAGGATAAAAGGAATGCCAAACCTGCCACAAAATCGATGGGCAGAGGCACAAAAACAAATTACAGCTCTCATGGACATGAGAGCCATTCAAGTAGTACCTACACAGGAGCAAGGCCAAGGATTTTACTCAAGGCTCTTTCTAGTCCCCAGAAAGGACAATGCTTGGAGACCCATTCTAGACCTTTCAATTTTAAACCCCTTCTTGCAAGTACCCAAATTCAAGATGCTAACACTACAGCAGCTTCTTCCCGTGTTGGGCAAGAAAGCTTGGCTAGTAACGTTGGACCTCAAGGAGGCATACCTGCATTTCCCTGTCGGACAAAATTGCAGACGATACCTCCATTTCATTGCAGGTTCAACCCATTACCAATTCTCTGCACTGCCCTTTGACTTATCTACTGTGCCCAGGGTCTTCACAAAATGCCTGGCACCAGTAATTGCATACTGCAGACAAAGACAAATTCAAATATACCCATACCTGGACGACTGTCTCATCCAAGCAGAAAGCAAGGGCATTCTCTTATAACACCTGGCTTTTGTTAAACATCTTCTAAGTTGCCTAGGGTACACAGTAAATGAAAAGAAATCAAAGCTAGTGCCCTCACAAAATATGACATTCCTGGGTGCCAGCTTGAATACAATGGCCCATATGGCTTATATGACGCCAGACAAACAACTACAATTAACTCAATACTTCAGAACAATGGCAACAAAGACCCAACTCCCTGCAAGAAAAATTCTGCAGGCCTTGGGCTTCATGGCATCTTGCATACTAATATTTGCAAAACTGCCTATGAGGAAATTACAATGGTACCTAAAAAGCGTATGGACTCAACACAGCCACATCTTGGAAACAATGATACCTCTCATTCCCTGCCTTCAACAGGAGTTTCTATGGTGGTCACAGGCATGTCACCTCAACAAGGGTCAGCCTTTCACCCTACCCCCAGCCAGGCAAACTATGACAACAGATGCATCATACTATGCCTGGGAGGCACAGATGGCAGAACGGTGTGTCCAAGGCATATGGAATGCAGATCAAAGGAATCTGCACATCAATCAAAAAGAAATGCTAGCTGTACAAAATGCTCTGACAGCCTTCAAGGACCTCTTACATCCAGGACAGCTTATCATAAGGATAGGCAACACAGTAATGTGGTACATAAACAAAGGGGTACACACTCCTACCCTCTATGCAGGCAAGCAATGACCTTGTGGCACACAGCACTGGCTTACCAAGTTCAATTACAAGCTCAATTCCTGCCAGGAAAAAAGAAGACATTGGCAGACGACCTAAGCAGAAACATCATGGATCCCCACGAGTGGAAACTGGATCCACAAGTATTCGCAATGATAGCTCAAAAATGGGGGCTCACAGACATAGACCTATTTGCCAGCCCGCAAAACTATCAGCTAACAAAATTTTGCACAAGGACTTTTCACAATCAAGCTTGGAAAGTGGACGCACTCATTCAGTTGGAAAATGCTAACAGTGTATGCCTTTCCTCCATTACTCCTTCTCACAAAGGTGCTACTGAAAGTCAGGATGGAGAAGACCCCGAATGATACTCATTGCCCCAGACTGGCCACACCAGCACTGGTACCCACTATTAAGGAATATGGCTCAGGGCCCACCATGGATTCTACCACAAAATACCCACCTGCTCACACAGCAAGACAATCAGATTCTACACATCCAGCTCAAAACCTTAAACTTGGCTGCATGGCAAATCACCTAAGCAACCAGCCAGCTCCTCTCTTACAAGCTGTTATGGATGTTATTCTGGAGGCCAGGAGGCCCAGCACCAGGAAAGCCTACTCAGACAAATGGAAAAGGTTTTGCGCCTGGAACCAGGCTAAAGGCCAAAATACCCTTCAGCCTGACATACCTCAGATTCTGCAATATTTAACTGAGATGTTACACAAAATATTAAAATCCACGCCTCATGTATTTCTGCTCACTACAACACAGATCCTCCCTTATTTTCACATCCACTCCTAAGGCAGTTTCTCAGAGGGGCCAAAAACATTAGGCCTCCCAGGAGAGCACCAACACCTACTTGGGACCTCAACTTTCTTCTAGAAAAACTCACGCTACCTCCTTTTGAGCCAGCTTTCTCAGCTGACTTAAAGTTTATATCATGGAAGACTGCCCTGCTGCTAGCAATTACTTCAGCTAGAAGAGTTTTAGAGCTTTAGGCACGAATGGCAGTAGAGCCTTTCCTTATTTTTCATCAATACAGAGTGTCTCTATGAACTTAACCCCTCCTTTATGCCTAAGCTGGTATCAAGTGTGGCTCTAAATCAAACCATCCATTTACCCACCTTCTTTCCAAATCCACAGAACAAAGGAGAAAGACTCCTGCATTCCTTGGACATTCACAGGCAGCTACGTTACTACTTGGATAAAACTAAGGTTTTCAGAAAAATCTGACCAGCTTTTTGTATCCTATGCTACAGCATCACAAGGAAAGGCTGTCTCAAAACAGACCATTTCCAAATGGCTAGGACATTTGCATACGTTTTTGCTACACCCACCATGGAAAACCAGTTCCTGCTACCATAAGGCCCCACTCTACCAGGGCAGCAGCTACATCTACAGCCTTCCTCAGGGGGGTACCAACCAAGGATATTCTGGAAGCTGCAACTTGGAGTTCAGTACACACCTTCACCAAACATTACCACTTACCACTTTACTCGAAGACTAGAGCTGGCTTCGCCACTGCAGTTTTGCAGGGCCTCCTAGCCTCTTCTAACCCTGTTTGACTCCACCTCCCATACTTGGCTTTGGGATTCTACCAAAGTGTGATGACTACAGCAGGGTAACCTGATGAACATAGTACAGTTTTGTACCTACCATAAATGTAGATGTTCGAGTGTATACCCTGCTGCAGTCCAGGTTACCCTCCCTCCATCCCCTCTGAACTAGCTGAACTTATCTCTACCACTCTATTCTATACTACCTCTGTGGTGTATTTGCTTGTGCCTAAGGGTTTTGTTTTATTTATATATATATATATATATATATATATATATATATAGCAAGAAAAACTGAAGAAAAATGGCATCTGATGCCTCTGATATACCCCTGGTGCTCTGACGTCAGGGAAGAAGCGACAGCAACCGACGCCGGACCAAGACTTTGGAATTCGGGCCGACTGCGGGGACCGCCTGACGGCAGGATATAACCCAAGTGTGATGACTGCAGCAGGGTATACACTTGAACATCTACATTTATGGTAGGTACAAACTGTACTTTGAGGCATATAGGGTATTAGTGTATTGCACACTTTATTCTGACAGTACTGAGCGACACATCAGTTAGTATTGTCTTCTAACAGAGCTTGGTCCTCTGAGTTTTTGGCTGTTGCTTGTGTGGGGAGTCTGAATGCACTCACTATCTGTGTAAGTGTTTTATCTGTTTTTGTTTCTTCTAAATTTCTTCTGTATTATATATGCCTCTGGCCATTTGTATTTTTACTTTCATACCAACTAAAAATCCAAAGGGGCACGTAGAAGGCAACTGTCCATGTTTAGAGAGGCAAGAAGACGGGCACTATTCAAAGACCGGATTTATATGTCAGTATTTTTCTTTTTGGTGAGCTACTGTTTTGTTAGTTTTGAACATTAAGCTTTTGGAACTGCTCATTTTTTTACAACTATTGAATTGCTACGTATTGCATCAAAATTTCTACTTATAACATTATTCACTTCCTTACTTATGGCTGAATGTGTATTTAACATTCACAATTCTCCATAGCTTTGTCTTTTCTTAATGTATGGTTTATTATTTCCATTTCTGTCAAAGTAAGATAAAACACCACTGTATTAGTAGAATTTTAATTTAATAATTTTGGATGCTGGTGTGTTGATGGGAAATACTGCCATATTTTGTACTTCTAAATGCGTACCTTTACGTTTCAGTCAGTTATCCCCAATGTCGCTTTTATATCCGTACTGCATATGCTGGGACTGTGTTTCTCCTGATATATACTGCTGAGGGAATTTTGTTTTGTTTCCACTGATATATTCTTATGCTGGGATTGTATTTCTGCTGGTGGTCTGTTTTGCTGATCTATACTGCTGGAGGAAGTGTGTGTGTAATGCCCTAGTTAGAGTTAGCAGGTGGAATTTATTTTAAGTGCATTTTCAAGGAATTGTGAGCTTCAAGGGAAGCAGTTTACTGCTGCTCATGCTAAGTCTGCTTAAAATGTACAACTGTTTGTTCATTATTGTTGTATAGAATTTTAAAGCAGTGTTTGTAGGATAGCTGGTAGCATACTTGCATCTTGATGCAGAGGGCTATAGGTTCTACTCCCACAGCATATAGATTTGTATTTTAAGGGGCTGGGATACTGCAGACCTGAGTATGTCCTCCTTTGGATGAGGTGCCTATTAACTATGAACCTGTTTTTCAGCTTGCCCACCCATTCCCTATTGCAGTGTAGTAGCTTACCATTTTTTTTAATGCAACATAAGCAATTTATTCTTCAAGGGCAGCAGGCACTGAATTTGTAGGTGAAACACTGAAATATACAGTTGTTTTCTAGCAACCTCTTCATTCGTTTCAAATGTCTTTAATGTGAAATTATTCAGATTACTTTTACTTCAGAGATTGTGCATATTGACTGATATTGGTGGATTGTAATAGCAGAAGTGAGTGGCCTTTTATGGTTGAAATGTTCTGAATTGGGCAGTTTGTCATTATTGGTTCTTGGTCAGAACACCTTTTCATAAATCTTTTGCATGCATGCCTCTGGCCTACCTTACTCATGTTCTCAAACTTTCATTGTTTGTTTTTCTTATCCATTGTACCCATAATATTGTTTTCCTCTGTAATGTTAATTTGTCTCTCTTCGTATGCATTTGTATGCCTGTTTGGGGCTTTTCCCCTCGGGTCTCCACTGAAAAAGTGTAATTCTTACCCAGCTGGACCAACCCAGTTAACAAATGCAAATAAATAAATAAATGTTTTGTTTAATTGCTTACTGGCAAAATCTTCAAAACTAAATTTGAAGCACACTATCAAGTGGTGCTGTATTATACAAGGGATACAATTCAATCATTCTATATTATAATTGATTCACCTACCTGATTGTATTAAAGAACTCTTGCATGTTCCTAAAGATGTGTGCAAGGGGCCTATGATTTGAAAACAGCCCAAAGGTAAACTTAACCCGCCACTCGCCAGATGCATTTTCTCTGAATGTGGGTTTCAGTGCTGTTTCAGTGAATGTGAGTTTGAAAGATAGAGAATGTCAAGTCTCTTTTCATTGTAAGACTATGGCTTTGTTTAGCAAATGTCTGTCGGTGTTTGTGCTATAAAATTTGTAAGTTAAATCCAAATATCTGTCATCATTGTAGAAGTAAAGCATAAAACAGTATGCGTACTGAGTGAGAGTTCTGAACAGTGCTTATGGGAACTGGGGAGAAGTAGCCAAGTAAGGGGACACTGGAATGGCTGTGTGTGTGACTATAGGTTTGCACCTCCCTGCAAAAAATCCTGCGGGCTCCCTTGCTTGGCATTTGTGTTAACCTGCGTCATTCATCACATGTTGGATCTTAGAGGAAGCTGGAGTTTCTCTGAGTTACGGATTGTATTTTTGCAGTAGTAGTTTGTAGGAATGTTAGCAAACTCGACCTGAAGGTTAGTGAGCAGCAGAGCATTATGGGAGAGGGTGGAGCTAGAGCCTTGGATCCGTTTGTCATTTATCACCACAGGGTCTTGGATCAGATGTCGGCAACTTACATAAGATAACACCGATGCCAAGTTATGGTAAGTATACAACTCATTTTCATTTTTGTTGCTTAACTATTGAACTTCATTGGTAGGTGATACAGCACTTCATTTTCGGCCACAGCCTGAGCCAATAGCAAAATAAAAGTAGCCAGAGGCTTATTAGGTCTGTATTAACTGTACACAGCAAGTTATATACATCCAAGTCAAAATAAAAAAAAAATTGTGTAAGATTCATGCAGGTAAGTGATGAGATGATGGGCGAGGTTCCTGTGTTAGCATATGGTTGCTCAGTTGAGGAAATTTAGTACTTGAGCTATGCAAGCTCCCTGATTTTTCTTAACACTAGAGGAAAATCCAAAATCACTCATGCAACGATAAACTGCTGTACTCCTACTTCCAATGTTTAGTTCCTCTAACCTAATTCAAAACATCCTAATTTAAACATTTCTCAAATCTACTCACCAGGGATGGGTTTGTGAAAAAGAAAGGATTAGCACCGTCTTTACTGTGTTGTATCAGCAGTGTTCATAGTTGAATAACTGTGTGTGTGCTTGTGTAGCATTAGTTCATTTTTACAGGAGGTATAGGGGGTGTCACAAAAGGAACTCCTGCCGGCCCAGCTATCTGGAATTTTGTAAATAATTATATGTATTAGAACAGTATGTTATGTGTATATTAAACTGCTGATACAAAAGTATGTGTTGAACAGGGTTTGTACAGTACTGAGCTTCAAAGATATATCTACAGTTTACCTTACTGAAACATAGAAGATTAACTTGCAAACCTTAAGAGTAGTTAAGGTTAAGTTACTTTAATGCTGGGCCATGAACAAGAGATGTCATCTCTGTTTCAATGCAGACACAAACAATGTCTAGAGCTAGAAGGTTTTTGTGTTGTCTTGAAAGAGAAGTAATTACTAGGTTTAAAATGTAAAAGTGCTTTATTGTTTTACAATTTCCAAGATATGCAAACATCTGAGAGATTTATTTTTCACAAGGAGATGTCAAATGCTACAGTGGGGGGGGGTTTAGCCAGGTAACTGAAGTCAGGTGACAGTGATGTCATCCAAGCAGTAATATTTGATATTAATTTAAGAACTCTGAGAGAAACTGTGCATTTTTTTGTCTTTGACCTAAGAAGAACATCCACTCATCGCCATCTGTACTTGCCTTGCTCTGTAAGTAAGTTCTTAGGCCATAGTAACTCTTTTTAGACTTGGATAGGAGTATAGTAAAGATTAGTTTAGATGTGTTCTTTATTTGAGACTGTCCTGCAGTGTCTTAAATATTTCCTGTGATTTTTGAACTCTGAAGTGTATTGTTTTATTGTTTTATTATTTATTATTAAATATATTTAAACCTATCATCTGACATTTGTGAAACCTATTTAAGCTCTAAGAGTACTTGCATATCTGTTTGGTGACACTGTACAGGCCACTCCAATAGCCTTGCATGGTCAGACTACCATTTGGATTAATAGTAACATTACAGTGTAGGATTGAACACCCTTTGTAAGGGCCTTATAGTAGCTGAGAAGTAGGGGTTCTGGTGGCAGTGATACCTGCCTTATAGACTGGGCAGAAAGGGCTTAGCTAGTAAACCTGTGCCAGCCTTCCCCAGGTGTGTGTGTGTGTGTGTGTGTGTGTGTGTGTGTGTGTGTGTCAGCTGTTGGACAGGGACACTAAGCATTTGTTGGAAAAAGTGTTGGAGGACTTGGCTTGGAACCCTGGCTAAGGACTCAACTCTATAGCTATGCCACTGGGGAGTCTTATTGGGGATCTGGAGAAAGAGGCAGAAACCAGCCCCAGACTGACTGGTCTCTGTTTGCTCTTAAGGGGAAATTGCACTTTACTGTGTGTGTACTTATCGTCCTCCCATTGTGTACATCTCCCACTGTTGCCACTGGTGAGGATTGAGGTGCCTTGCTTACTAGGCCAGTGTTGGGGTGTCACAGGGGAGTCTGAAAGGAGAGATGATAAAATCAACAAGCTGATGAGACTAGTATTGCTGGACCTGAATTAATCAAGTCTTTGTGAGTACCTTCAAGAGTTGGACCCTGTGACTATATTTTATAGGGACTATAGTACATCACTGAAACCTTAAAAAAGCCAATGGTGATTAATCGACCCTATGTAAGCGAATGCTTACAATGCCGACCTGTCAGAACACTGTTTTTTTTTTTTTCTTTTTCCAAAGGAGAAAAATCACTGTTCCAACCAAAAAGCTAACACTTCAAAACATTACATCTGGAGTAGGGACTTCATTTGTCTGCAACCTGTGAGTCTTGGATCCGATATTGGATCTGAACCGGCAACTATTTTATACAGCTATGGATCCGAGCTCCTAGCTCCTCCCCTCACCCATAATCCCTTGCCAACCCCAAATGACCCCAGATCTAGTTTGCTGCTCTAAAGTGTGTCAGCTGGATTGCGAGCTCCTGGCGATTTCTTATAGATAAGTGAATTTTTCAGTCTTTTTTTCTTAGTTTAATCAGTGTGAGTGTGCTAGGTTTTCTTTAGCCTGTTAGCTTTAAATTTTTAGTTTTTTACCCTCCCCTCGCTGGTCGTCAGTGTGTGCTTGTGTGAGATTGCGTTTGGGGCCTAGTGTGTTTGTGTAGCCTTAGTTTAGGTATGGCAGAAGCCCCTAAGCCTATTTTTTCTAAATGCACCGAGTGTGGCCATAAGCTCTCCCCGGCAGATGGCCACACTCTGTGTGTTCGGTGCCTTGGGGTTGAACACCTATCCTCGGGCTGTACCATTTGTGCAGCATTCAACCCCAGGGCATTGAAAGAGCGGAGGTCGGAGTTGATCCTGGCGGGACTTTTGCCCCCGGATTCGGCTTCGGCCTTCGCTCCTCCCGTGGCACCTCCTCAGCCTGTGATGGTATCCACTCCTGCCCCCCTTCCCCCGGCCGGGATTCAAACTCCCACTAAAGCGCCGGAGAACAGGGAGGCCAGGAGGGAGAAACGGAGGGAGAAGCACCACAAGCGGAGGTCCGAGGCCTCCGCTTCGGCCCCCCCCAGCTAAGCGGGCTTCTCCCTCCATGGATTCTAGGTCTCCTCCTTCTCAGATCCGATCTCCTTGCTTCTCCCTGGGACCCGAGGAGGAGGAGACCCGATCTACGTCGAGGTCATTGAGGCGGCGTTCCAGGCCTGCCTTGGTGGCCTCTTTGAGATCAACCTACAGCCTGTCTGATGCAGACTTGGACCGGATGATGAGGTTCATCCCAGGCCCAGCTGCAGATGGGAGTGCTCTTGCCTTCCCCCCTTCGGGTGGGAACTCGACACCTTTCTTTGTTCCGATTGCTCTTTCTCCGACCCGCTTCCTGGGTTCGGAGTGCTCTGAGCCGGGGGTGGGTCGGCGCCGGCAGTACTGAGTACTTCGGATCCGAGTCTGCCGGCTCCATTGTCAGATCCGATCTGTCGGAGCCATGGGGCGAGCTTCGGATTTGAGGGATTTAGTGTGCCTTCGGCTCTGTCCAGGTCTGAGCACACTGGTCCCTCGGATCAGACTGTCTCAGCGCCGGTTCCGATCCCTTCATCGGATCCGAGTGGGAGTCGATTTTCGGAACCCAGGCAGCGCGGCTCCCCCTCCGCCTTCGATGCAGTGGAGAGGGCTCTGTCGAGAGCATCCGGACCCCCGGCCTTTGCCTCGGCTCCACCCTGCACTCCCTCTCTGCTGGGCCAGGCTCCCATCGCCCGGCCACAGGGACAGCCTGCTTCAATGTCCCAGGTTGTTCCATTGGAACAGGATGTTGCTGGTGAGACCTCCTCGGACAGCCTCCCCGAGGAAGTGCCTCGCAAGCACACGTGTAAGAAGAGGCACGTGGACTCCTCCAAGTCCTTAACAGAGGACACAGACTTGGATGAAGGGGAAGGCTCCCCAAGGTCAGCCCCTGAGGATGTCTCCTTTGGAGACATCATGGAAATGCTCAGGATCGGGGGGGTGGTCTGCCCCCCAAGGCTTCCTCCGAGTCCATGTTCGTGGAGGCATTCGAAGCAGGCCCGTCTACCTCTTGGGTGTCCCCTCCGGCCGACCCACTGGTGGACCTTATTACCACCAGGGCATGGAAGGAGCCGGACACTGTGGAGCCAGTCCCTAAATGCCCGGATAGGATCTTGAGCCCCCCCCGCAGACCGGTCCCACTGGAGCAAGGTTTCCCCCATAGATGCCATGTTGACGGCGGCAGCCACTAAGAGGGAACTAGCTCAGGAGAGCCCCTCGGTCCATCCACCGAGCAAGGAGTCCCGCTCAATGGATCGCCTTGAGAAGCGGGTATTTAGTTAAGCGACCTTCTCAGTAAGGTCCCTGAACTACATGGCACATGTCATCTGGATGCAGCGAGATCTTATTAAAGAATACGCTGCTCCCCCCCCCCCAGATTCCATGTCGGCGGAGGACAAGCAGTTTTACTCCACTTGTATGGCCACTCTTCGATCTATTTCCAACACCTCTGTGCCGCTGCTGTCCCACGCCACTGAGGGAGCCGCTAGAGCTAGCAGAGCGGGCTTAGTTATGAGACGCCAGGCCTGGCTCTGACATTGCGACTTCACGGAGCCCTTTAAGGCGTCCTTTGCGAATGCCCCCTTTGATGGTTCTGCCTTGTTTGGCAAGACCGTTCGCGAGACACTTGTCCAGAGCGAGAAGGACAGGAATACGTTGTCTGCAGTCAGAGTTCGCTTCTCTGCTCCCCAGAGGTCCTTCTCCAAGAACCAAAAGGGACAGAAGAAGATGTGGTTCCGGAAATCTCAACATTCCCAACCTGCTCCAGACAACCAGTCCTTCCATGGCAGGGGAGGACAGGGAGGATGCTGTCCTAGAGGCAGAGGGGCTCCGAGAAGTTTTGGGTCCAGAGAATCCTTCTCTGATTGGCCCACGCAACAGCCCTGAAGGGTTGCCTGACTGCTCCACTCTGGAGGCAGTTGGGGGGCACTTCTCGAGGCACCTGGTGGCATGGGAGTCCAACATGTCAGACCGCTGGGTGCTTCGTATCATATCCAGAGGTTACAAAATACCAATGCAACATGTCCGCAGACTCAGATGTACCACCCGCTCAGAGGGAGGCTGCAGCTGCAGAAATCCAGCAGCTGCTAGAGAAAAGAGCCATCCAACCCGTCCCCCCAGACCAGCTCTGATTAGGGTTTTACTCCAGGTTCTTTCTGGTGCCAAAAAAGACGGGGGACTTGAGACCAATTCTAGACCTTTCCCTCCTGAACCTGTCTGTAACCAAGGAAAAATTCCGAATGGTCACTCTTCAATCCATTATCCCCCTCTTGCGGGAGAATGGATGTTCTCAATAGACCTCAAGGATGCGTACTACCACATTTTAATGGACAGACGATCATTAGGAGGTTTCTCCGCTTCCGGCTGGGAGTCAGCTACTATCAGTTCAGGGTCCTTCCCTTTGGCCTCACCACAGCCCCCAGGGTGTTCACCAAAGTTTTAGCAGTGATAGCGGCCCACCTGAGACTCCATGGAATGCAGGTCTTCCCGTACCTGGACGACTGGCTCCTGACCGCCCCAACAAGGCATCTACTCTGCTCAGCCAGAGATTTTTTCTTTGCCTAGCCCCCCAGTTAGGCATTACGATCAATACGGACAAATCCTCCCTTGCTCCGACACAAGTGATAGACTTCATAGGGGCCAGATTAGATACGAGAAGTCTGCGAGCCTACCTCACTCCGGAACGACTACAGAATCTGGGTTTACATGTGTGGGCCGTCCTCCAGTCAGAAGCTCCACCCGCGGAGTTGGTCCTGAGGGCACTGGGCTTTATGGCAGCGGCAATTACACTCCTTCCATGCGCTCGCCTAAACATGAGGGTGCTACAGTGGACCCTTCAAGTACAATGGTCCTTTCAGCTTCTTCCTCTCAATCACCCTATATCTATCAGCAAGGCTTGCAGGAGGGCCCTGTTATGGTGGCTTCATTCTCCAGACCTCCATACAGGTCACCCTTTCTGCGCTCCACCTCCTCTCGTCACGGTGACCACGGACGCTTCTTGCCTCTGGTGGGGGGGGGGGGCATTGCTCAGGCAGAATAGTCCAAGGCACATGGAGCGACACAGAGACCTCCCTACATATCAATGTTCTGGAGAGGAGGGCAGTGCTGTTGGCTTTGCAAGCACTTCACAACCTTCTTCCCATAGGAACTATTGCGATACAGATGGACAACATGTCAGTTGTCTGGTATATCAACAAACAGGGGGGAACCAGGTCTTACCTCTGCCGAGAAGCCATGAGAGTGTGGGAATGGGCGATCTCCACCAACCGCTTTGATTGCAACGCACATTCCGGGTCGGTCCAACATTCTGGCGGACAAACTCAGACGCACTATTCTTTCCCCTTACGAGTGGTCTCTCAACTCCCGAGTAGCAAAGCAGATTTTTGCAAAATGGGGGCAACCCTGCTGTGATCTTTTTGCCTCAAATACGAAATGCAACAACTTCTTCGCCCTGATTCCCCCACCAGGGGAATCCCCGAGAGACGCTCTAGTGCATGCTTGGCCGCCCGGTCTACTTTATGCCTATCCTCCTCTACCCCTGATGCTAAAGATGTTACAGAAAGCCTCTCGGTTGGGGAGCAAAATGATCCTCATTGTCCCATTCTGGCCTCGACAAACTTGGTTCCCTTACCTGTGGGTCTCACTTGGTGAATCCTCCATGGATTCTGGATCCCAGCCCAGATCTGATCTCCCACTCTTCAGGCTTACCGACCCCGAATCTGGACAGCCTGAAGCTGACAGCTTGGCTGCTCCAGTTCCACTCTTAATGAGGACTCCTGGTATCTCTTCACCAGTCAAAGCCATCTTGTTGGCAGCGCATAAACCTTCCACCAGGAAGATTTACCGCAGTAAATGGAAGCGTTTCTCCATCTGGGTGGAACATCATAATCTGGACCCCTTCACTGCTCCGCTAATGTCAGTTTTGGACTTCTTTACCAGACTTTTTCAGCAGGGGGCTAGCTGTTCGACAGTCAAGGTCCCATTGGCAGCCATCTCCCATTACCACGTAGGACACGAGACAGGTCCTTTGTCAGCTAAATTATGTAAAACTTTCCTCAAGGGTACTTTTCTGCTCAGGCCCCCTATCAAAAAAGCCATACCCCCTTGGGACCTATCGCTAGTTCTTCAGGCCTTAACTGCGTCTCCCTTTGAACCAGCTGCCTCGGCTGATCTTAAATACCTGTCTTGGAAAACAGCATTCCTGGTAGCCATCACTTCTGCAAAAAGAGTTTCGGAACTTCAAGCTCTTTCCGTAAAACCCCCGTACTTGTTTTTTCATCAGGATAGAGTGTACCTCGGGACCAATCCGTTCTTTCTACCTTAGGTGGCATCAGAAACCAATATCAATCAGTCCATTAATCTTCCTGTTTTCTTCCCTAATTATCAAAATAAAGGAGACTACAAGCTGCATTCATTAGATGTGCACAGGCAGCTGCGTTTCTATATTCATAGTTCTGCTGGTCACAGACAATCTGATCAGCTGTTCATTTCCTTTGCCAAATTCAATTTAGGTAAAGCCGTTTCGAAGGTCACCTTATCACACTGGATTTCCCAATGTATCCTTCTAGCTTATGAGTCTTCTGGGAGGCCCGCACCTCAAAGGGTTCGTGCACATTCCACTCGCTCCATATCTACTTCTTCTGCATTCAGATCTAGAGTCCCCTTGGATGATATTTGCTCGGCAGTCACTTGGGCCTCATCTCATACCTTTATTAACCACTACAAACTGGACGTCCTCTCCAGAGGGAGAGCATCCTTTGGCTCCGCAGTGCTCCGGAACATCCTTCCATGATGGCCGCCCAAGATTCAGGTAGCTGGGGACTCCCACAGGTTGCAGATAAATGAAGTCCCTACTCCAGATTAAGAAGTTATGTACTCACCATAACGTTCCATCTGAGTAGGTGGCTTCATTTGTCTGCAACCATCCCCCCCTCCTTCCCCCTGGCCTTCAGAAGAGTTAGATGTTGGTATTTCTCCTGCCTTTTCCTGTTGGAATACCTTTTCAAGTATATAGCAGGGAAAACTTGATCTGAGGTCATTTGGGGTTGGCAAGGGATTATGGGTGAGGGGAGGAGCTAGGAGCTCGGATCCATAGCTGTATAAAATGGTTGCCGGCTCTGATCCGATATCGGATCCAAGACACACAGGTTGCAGACAAATGAAGCCACCTACTCAGATGGAACGTTATGGTGAGTACATAACTTCTTAATTAAGTGGGGGGCTTCTCCCCCTACATCCCCTTACTTAAATATACCAACTCCGAGACCGCACTACAGTGTCGAAAATGGCAAAGTAACGAAGCGGCCAAGCAAATTCTTTCCCAGAGAAAGAATTTGCTTAAAAGCCGCTTCGATATTTTGCCTTTTCAGTTTATGTTCGATCAAGATGCATTGGAAAGAATGCATCTTCGGTCTTATAATAGGAACCCTATTTTATATAGCATATGTCATGGACAGAAGTAGGCTAAAAAAATATGGCTGGCTGCACTAGTCCCAGGATAAAAAAGTGCCCAGTCCTGGTAGGAACACTGATGGCAGGACTGAAAAAATGACAGTGTAGAATCAAGACACTGAAACTTTCCTACTGTGGGGTTAGGCCAGGCAAGGGGTGGATGTTCCCCTGTCGTAGAAAAAAGCAGTAGTTCACAAAAACTGGCAGGCCAAAAAAGAGCCATAAAGATGCTAGAGTAGACTGTTGAGAATAAGAAAGAAATGTATTTATTACTAATATGCAAGAAGCCACCGCGGTGGTGGTGCTGCGGTAGCGGTGCCACCTCACAGTAAGATGCTGTCCAGTTCGATTCTCAGCTAGAGCGTTTTCTGCGTGGAGACATGCATGAATGGGCATACCTTCGTTGAAGGTTGTGCGTCAGGCCTGGAGCCGGTACGTAAAAATCAACTGCCAATCATTAGCGGACCGGAGTTCCGCTGTGGCGACCCCTAACCGGGAAAAGCTGAAAGACAGACACACACACACACTAATATGCAAGAAGCCAGAATTTCTGGACAGAAGATGCAGAAAGATTGAGAGAATTAGAGGAAAGAAAAATGCTTTCACAAGAAAAAAAAACCTGTCAAATGCAAATTTGTGTTCATTAATACAGTAGATTCATGAAAACCTTTATATAAACCAGGAAACTTGAGTTATTTGGAAAAAGTGACAGTGTGAAAATATAAAGAACAAAATCTAGAGATTCTTTGAAGGGTATAAAAAAAGAAACGTGGACATGGGAAAGAGAGATCTGATATATTTGTGCAAAGGAAAAAGCCAAATTGATTGGAAAAAGCAGCTCCAAAGATATTTGAAGAGAAATACAGGCAAAGGTAACCAGTTATGGAAATTTCACAATACAAAAAATAAGATCACAAAGGGGAATATAGAACAGAAGATTTGTAGAGTAGAAGTTTAAAAAATAGAAGCTGAAGTTGTGGAATACCCGCAAAGGATTTAGTGAAGAAAGTTTTAACATGGGTTGTGTCACAGCATGATGGAACAGTGACCCCCCCCCCCCAAGTAAGGAGAAACAGGAATGCGAGACAAAGAAATATGGACATGGGAAAGAGAGAAATTTAATATGGTGCAATATTTTTGCAAAGGAGGAAGCAAAGCTAATCATTACAAAAAAAAGCAGCATCAAAGATATTTGAAAGAAATGTAGGAAAGCCCATCTGGCTATGGAAAATTTTACAACACAAAAAATGAGAAAAGAAAAGGGGAATGTAGAAAAAAGGATTAGTATGAATGGATTATATGGGGCTAAGCTGAAGAGAACCTGCACAGAAAGATGTTTTGGAACTTTCTGTAGAATGCTCTCAGGAAAGGGAGAACCAAGAATGTGCCCTAATTTTAGAAGAAAATGAACTAAGGGGAAGGGTTGCTTGATAATAAAGATGGATAGACAAAGTAAGGTCAATGAAAAGAATTAGATTGCAGAAAGTCAAAAGATCCTAAATTTTAGAAGTTTGAAAAAACAAATGAACACAGTAATTGACTTTTCGTAGAAATTCGTGCGATATGAGATTCAAAGATGGCTGCCGTTCTATAAGCACTGCAGTACTTCAGCTCTTCAAATACCTGAGAAAAAAAATCAACCCTGTGGAGTTATACTTAGTTAAGTTACTAATTGACAGCAATTACTAATCTACCAGAAGTCACTTTTGCTTCTGAGGAAAGAAAATTGGAAAAAATATTTGCTAGTAGCAGGATTGGATCTGATTGTCAGGTTGACTCTGAACAGAGCACTGAACAAAGGACTGACTTATCTCACTGCTGTAACTTTTCCTTGGGAAATAAATCTACTTAGAGTTTCAAAATGTCTAAAGAGGACAAAAATATGGAAACTACAACTACCAAAACTAAGCTGTCAGTTTTGCAATCGCCAGAGAAAGAATCTTTCCATAAGAGACAGAAAACTTTTAAACAACAAGAGACTGCAAAAACAGGAATAGCATCAAAGTCTGATCAACAGGTCACAATGGAGGAAATAAAATCAGTATTGCTACCCATACAGGATGCTTTAAATGAGCTGACAGCTCAAACGCTTACATTTAGTGACACATGTAACCGGATGCTCGAAAGAATGGAGAAAGCAGAAACTAGAATAGCTGCAAATGAAGACAACATAATAATGCTTACTAAAAGAACAGAGACGCATGGGGCAGACATTCAATCGATGCAAAGCAAAATTCTGGACTTGGAAGCAAGATCTAGACGCAACAATATAATAATCAGAGGGATTCCTGAATCTATTCAGTATAATGATCTGATTACTTCCGTCACACAAATAGTCGAAATTCTGCTCAAGAACTCTGAGGAGGTTAAACAGATGGTCATAGAAAGGGCTCATAGAGCATACAGAGAATCTCAAGCTTCAAATATACCCAGACCTGTTTATGTTAAAATATTGAACTATCAAGACGTAAGCAAAATACTGCTAACTATAAAAAATCTGGTGGATTTATAATGTGACAAAATATTAAAATCTCTATCACAGGATTTACCAACACAAATAAGGCAATCTAGACAAATGCTGGCTCCATATTGTAAGTTTCTGATTGACAAAAATATCAGATTTCAAATGAAATATCCCAATAACCTAATTTTTACTGTGGATGGCATTAAATACTCTAAGCACAAAAAAAGAAGCAAGACCTACTTTTTTGAAGCTTTTTAAGGCTCTGTCATCTTCAGAAATGTAAACAGTCCATCTGGCTTTATGCAACATCAGAGAGAATGGGATTCTCTATTTACGACGATCTGAGGCTTCAAAATCCTTTGTCTGCTATGTTTCTTGTTCCAGGCCTGATGATTCATCTTCTTATCTTCATATTTCATAATTCCAGCTGCAACACGAAGTTCCCACGAAGTTTGATGGCTGTACTGAGCGTTTGTAATCCACGAGGCAACAGGAAATGTATTGGAGGAAGCAGAGGGACCGTTTTTACTGTGGCGCAACCAGGAGGTCCATTCGCGAATTCGGTCCCCCGTCGCGAGCGCGAAGGAAAGGACTTAGACTGTTTTTACAGTTTTACTACCTGGGAGGTAAGAAGATCTCCTGGAAAGGTTAAACGAAGCCTTTTGGACTTAGTTTGAAGAAAAAACGACTGTAAGATGTTGGTTGAAGTTAGTGTTGCAGGTAAATGCTGTGGAAATGTATTGAGCATTAGAGAAGGAGACTGTAATGTATAATGGCAGAAAAAGGTACTGTGGCTTCTTATTTTATTTATTTTCTTTTTTTCTCTTTTCTTTTTTTTTCTTTTTCTGTCTCAATGAGTAGATTAACAGGTAAAAATATTGTGCAGTTAAACACAGATTATATAGGTAGTGGCTTTTAAATGTGTAATACAAAGCATTTTCCTTTTTTGTGCTCCTTTCTGCTGTGCTCTTTTTATGCTCTTTTTTTTAACCCTTTTGTTCCTCTCTCTGATATAAATGCTCATCACAAGTGAAAATGACATTTTTGTTTTACTGTGAACTGCATTGATTTTTTATTATTAATATGTTAGTATGTTAGTTGGCATGGGAGGAATAATGTAGATTAAAATAATTAGTTCATTTAATTCAGTAAATGCAGGATGTTGAGAAATGTTTAATTATGTCCTATCTATGTTAACTAATATTTATTTCTGTTTAGATCAACAAAACAAAATGTTACATGTTATTGCTGTTTATAAGGTTAGAGTGAATTGAAGTACATTAGAATTTTATGGTGCAATTAGTTCATTTGAATATCCAAAATATGATCAGAGCTGTAGTTACTTATAGTAGTGTTTAGTAAGGAATGTCAGAATTAGGCTTTGTAGACGTAGTAGTAGTTGTAGGTTTTTTGCATGGCATTTTATTGTTAAATAATAGAATTAGTAGGTTAGTTACTCAGATGGTTTCCAGTAATGTGAAAAACCTATGTTCATCCTGGTCCGAAGGAATAGTGGGTAGGCACTGGGTAGGGATGGGATGGCAGTTTTGCTTCCAAATATTTGTTGACAAGCCAACTTATGTTATTCTAAGGTTGCTTAAAAAGAGTAGACATCGATGTACATTTCTAAGGATTTTTAAATGTGGATAATAGAATCTTGGAATGTCAAAGGACTCCAGAACATGAAAAAAAGAAAGCTGTTCTTTCACTTGTTCCTTAAATCAGCAGGTTGTATTTTATTACAAGAAACACATATGACTAATGACCAGTGGGTGTCAGTGAAAGATAAGAAATGGGTTAGGAAGATTGTGACTGCGGAAGGAACTACGAACAGTGCAGGAGTGGCAATTATAATTAAGAATCACTTTCAGGGAGATATTTTGGATATGAAAACGGATCAGGAGGGTAGATGGTGTTTGGTACTTCTCACATCCAAATGGTATGATAAACCTATAGTACTAGTTTGTATATATGCCCCCAATGTTAACCAACATCATTTCATAACTTCAATTTATTCCATTTTACAGTCATATAATAATTGCTATATAGTGATGGTTGGTGACTGGAACTCTTACCAAGATCCGAAATTAGACAAGTTGGGTGCTTCTAAAGTGTTCAATAAACAGGCAATGGTAGCATTGAATGAATTGAAAACTGATTTCAAACTGTTTGACCCTGTCAAACACACACACACTCACAAGGGAAAGCAGAAAATTTTACGTTTTACTCAACCTGTCATAAAATGTGGTCGAGAATTGATTTTTTTCTAATTTCAGAGGTATTGATTTCAGCCGACCCTAGTGTTTCTAATCAAGCCAGACAACTCTCAGACCATTCAAAGATAACCTTAACCTTAACCAGTAATAATATGAATACTAAGAGGCTTTGAGGGTGTAATTGGTCCTTGAATCCATACTTATTAACCAAGGAGGATATATTAATGGAAGTTAAGGAGATTCTTAAACAATTAATATACAGTATTTCCCAAAATAGACACCCGATAGATATAGAATGGGCTACAATTAAAACGCAGTTAAGAGGATTATTTAAAAAGCTACTTATTATAAAAAAGTGCAAAATAAGTCTCAATTAGATTTAGAAACTAAAATTCAAGTATTGGATCAAGATCTGATGAGGAACTATAATGAACAGACAGAAACTGAGTTATTTAGGTGTCAGAAAGAACTGTTTCTACTTCATAATAGAAAACTGTCTCTTTATGAACAAAGAAATTTAGTAAAATATGCAAATCATATTCAAACCCCTTTGAAAGCTTTAGCTCGTATTATCAACCAGACGAAATCAACACGGTTAATTTCTGAAATACACTATAACAATACTACATATACTGACAAGGCAGATATCATGAAGACCTTTGAAAAAATTTTTAATCAGATTTACGGAGAGCAGCAGACACTCTTGCAAGATAAAGAAAGAAAAGATTTTCTACAGAAAATCACTTTCCCTAATATTGATAAGGATTTCCATAGAAATTTAATTAAACCGGTTGAAGTCGAGGAGGTGTTGGAGACGATCAAGAAATGAAAGCCTCATAAAGCCCCAGGGCCGGATGGTTTGACATCAGAATTTTACAAATCCTTTAGTGAGATTTTGAGCAATGTATTGGCACAGACTTTTAATTATATTATGCGGAATGGAATTAATGATCCTCATTTTAATGCTTCAAGGACAGTTCTCATATTGAAGGAGAAAGGTGATCCCAAAAATCCTGATAATTACAGGCTCATATCTCTTTTTAATATCGACATGAAAATCATGACATCTATTCTGGCGAGTAGACTGAAAAAGGTAATAAACTTAATTATATCAGAGGAACAGGCGGGGTTTATGGATGGGAGACAGACCACGGACAATACCTTAACGCTTCATACCTTAATCTCTTATGCGAAACACAAAAACCTGAATTTGTATGCCCTAATAATTGATGCTCAGAAGGCATTTGATAGGGTTAATTTGGTTTATTTATTTGACATATTACCATATTTTAATATACCCCAGGAATTTGTTTCAATGTTAAGAATAATATACAATAATGCATATACAAAATTATTTATAAATCACGAATGCTCGAATAGGATACAAATCAAAAATGGTACCCATCAGGGCTGCCCATTATCTCTCATCTTATTTAATCTGTACTTGGAGCCCTTATAGAATACATTTTGCTTAAGGTGTAAAAATAATTCTCCAGTTCTGTATGGGATAAATGTTGGGTTGGCTGCCTTCGCAGATGATTTAAACATATATTGTACCACACCTGTTTCTGATACTGAAAAAATATTTGCTGCAATAAGAACCTTTGAGAGAATTTCCAACTATAAGCTAAACTTTAAAAAATCTAAAATATTTCCGTTAAAGACACCCACACCTTTTTCAATGCTACCATTGATAGGACAAGTAACGACGGAAGAAAGGATAAAATATCTGGGAATTGCATTCTGCACTGAAAATAGGGATTTTTTTATAAACAATGTAAAATCAACTGCAGATCAAATAACATTGGATCTAGAGAGATGGAATAAGTTGAAGTTACCACTGATGGCAAGAGCAGCAATTATAAGAATGAATGTTCTTCCCAGAATGTTATATATTTTTAGAGCTGCACAACTCAGAATTACGAAAACATTTTTTAAACTGTTTCATATAGGATTGGGGAGATTTCTGTGGGAACCCAGGAAGACGAGAATATCATATGAAAAATTGATGGTTCCAAAAATAAGGGGCTGGAGTTACCGGATTTTGAAATTTACTATTTAGTGATTCAGGCCAATAGGATCTTAAAGACGTCATACTTTGATAGTAGTAGTAGAAAATGGACACCCAAATGGGTGCTCCTAACGTATAAGTATATAAGTGAAGTGGGGGTCAGTGTTAAAGCTTTACCCTTTCTAAATGATCGAACAATGAGTAAATATAAGTTGATGGAACACATAAAGAGCTATGTAACGGCAATTCAAACTCTTTTTGCTTCTTTAAACTTATTAAAATATATGATGGTATTCCAACCATTTCATGGGAACCCTAACTTAACAATTGGTAGTCAACTGATAGATTTAAAGAAATTCCCCTTAATTAAGGAATTAACTGTACTTGATTTATATCCTTTTCTAGGGGTAGTAGTACATGATATTCTAAAAGAAATGGAACTTCCTATTTCCTATTTAATCATAGTAAGACAGTTGAAGGACTTAGCAATAAACTATTTTAATAACTTTGAAATGAAAGAGGAGGACTTAATCACTTCTTGTAATCTGTGGGAAGCCCTGTTGCAGGATAGAAAATATATAAC
Organism: Protopterus annectens; assembly: GCF_019279795.1. Taxonomy (NCBI): domain Eukaryota; kingdom Metazoa; phylum Chordata; order Ceratodontiformes; family Protopteridae; genus Protopterus; species Protopterus annectens. The sequence continues at coordinate 1,204,853,414 of NC_056725.1, read as the reverse complement.
CGCAGCATATAAATTGATAAAAGAGAGGAAGTACAACAAACACATTCTTTTATCGAGTTACTGGAGGGAGAAATTGATATTGTCAGATGACAATAAGATATTGGAGGCATTCAGTACAACATTAAAGTCTGTATCCCTGCAAAAATTGATTTTTACGCAGTTGATGATTTTCAACAGCGCATATTATACTCGTCTCACTCTTCACAAATTTGATCCGAAGAATTCACCTAAATGCCCACATTGCTTAGATCAAACAGCGGATTTGCTTCACATGTTCTGGAGTTGCAAGTGTATTTATAAATTGTGGAATTCACTCAAGTTACAGTTACAAAAAATGGGCTACCAAAACTCAACACTCTCTTGGGAGTTTATGATTCTTCATATTCCCCCGCTGAATCTAGGAAAATCAAAATGGATCGTAATTATGAATATTTGTTTATTAATGAAATTATATATAGCCAAAAATTGGTTGAACCCAGATCAGACATCGTGGGGAAATTTCAGATTGATGGCTATACAACATATCTTAGCGCATAAACTCTTAATAAGCGACCATAAGAAAAATATCAACAATATAAAAATATGGGAGCAAATTTTCAATATTGTGTTGGCGTAGAGGTGCCTATCCACTTTTTCTCGGGACTTAGAGTACAATGTAAAATCAATCTTAGATTAGATATAAGAGGTAGAGACAATACAGTTCGTTGGCTTGATTTGTTATTGTGGGTTTTCTTTTTTTTTTTTCTTTCTCTGATCATTAGTACTTTACTTATGACCAATATATGAGATTGACATATAATGTGAAGTTAACCTATGGAAGCATTTTGTAAATATTGTACATAGTGTGTGAATTTGTAATATGGTTGTGAAAAACAATAAAAAATGTTTATTGAAAAAAAAAAAAAAAAAAGAAATTCGTACGATATAACAGAAGTAAGATATATTACTGTGCAGCTAAATTTATAACTGTTACCACAGAAACACAGGACAGTAAGGGAAAGGAAGTGGAGAAATCAAATGCCATTGTGGATGTATCGAATAGAGAACTATAAAATGTTAAGACAAGAAGTGTCGCTGTTGGAGTATAGAAGAGGGAAGAGATCATCAAAAATACTCAAAATGATAGACAATGTTAAAAGCAATGTTCAGTATCCGAACAGACCAGAATCTGTTGTACAGTGTTGCAAGCAATAAAGTAAAGATATCAGCACAGTCAGAAAGCTTAGATATGCAGATAAATATAAAGAAAAAGTACAAAATAAGCAATTTATTGATGACCCAAAAGTTTTAGAGAATTTGGAAACCAGGCAAAGGGAAAAGAGGCACCACCCAAAAAAAAAAAAAAAAAAAAGAAATACACATTTTTGAGACGTATCTGTGAAGTTTCTATGGAACAGAAAGATGCTGAATTAATATAAGAAGTAAATGAAAGAATAAGAAGTAAAAGAGAGAAAGAATAAGCAGTTCAAATATACAGGATTTGAAATGGAATGAAGTACTGGCCAGAGAAATTGTAACAAAATTAAGAAAAGCCTCCAATGGGAAAACCCAAGGCGCAGATGCAGTAGCTAACTACTGGATAAAAGTTTTAACATCTTTACATAAAGATTTAGCCATGAGTAGGAGCTGTTGGGTTTATATCATAACGTCGAAGTCTGATCACTCTGAAGCATAAAACTCCGAACTTCAATCTTCGAAGTTCAAAAATGTCAAACCCGTAGAACTGAGATCACTATAGAGTGCAGGAAGGGAAGATTTCCCTTTACTGCACTGCGATCTCTGAGTTTGTATGTTTAAGTAGCGGGGGTGCAGGGGGGCTTGCCCTCCTGCATAGAGCGTTTTTTGGGGGGGTTGTGGCTTCTGTCACATTTTGAGGTTTGAAGTTCGCGGTTTTGTGCTTCGGTGTTATCAGCTTTCGATTATCTGATATAGACCCAAGCTATTCATATGCACACCCTGAGCAGATGCCAACCTAGTTAACAGGAAAAATGATATTCCTACTTGACAGTGAACCCACAAGATAACCAAAAAAAAACTATAGACTGATGACTTGCTTTCTGACAATGTATAAACTATGCACTGGAACTTGTGTGGACAGAGCATATAGTCATTTAGAAGAAAACTCAATCATGGCAGTATAACAAACGGGTAACAGTCGTAGGGAACTAAAGTGTCATTAGTTGTTGGGTAAAGTTGTAATGGAGAATTGTAAAAAAGGTGAAGAATCTTAAGTATGGCTTAGGTAGACTACAAAAAACATGTGACAACATCCTACATTAATGGCTAAAAGAGTGTTTACAAATGTACAAGGTATATCCTACACTGATCACTTACATTACAGTGACCGTGAAATAGTGGCAAATCACTTTGCAGCTAAGCCATGATAAATGACAAATTATTACCCCAGGGATATGAATTCAAAGGGGTTATTCCAGGATGACTGTCACTGCTGGCTCTTTTCTCTTATCCCTAACCTGTTAAGCTGTCAGTTTAACAGGTTAAGGTCATGGTCACAATTTGGCTTTCAGAAAAGAGCAAATTGTTAAGACTTCTCTTCTTTGTGTGGATGATTTAGAACTGTAGTTCATCAGATGAGGAACTGAAAGCACAACTGCAAGTGTTCAAAACTTTCTCAGATGATTTAAGAATTTCTTTTGGTCTTGGGACAGGAGTGTGATATAATGGAACTTGAGCAGGAGGGGAGTGCACCATACCTCTCAACCTCTTAGACCAAGAAATCTGAACAAAGCCATAAATAAAAGTGAGACAAAAGCCCAGAAATAGTTACAAGTTTTAAATATTGCTCTTCCAAACTTAGAAAGTTAGTAGAATAACAGGTTTTACATTAGCATGGATTTTCTGAATGGTATGACGTTTAAAACTCTTAACTTTAATCTTTAATGATTTACTGCTAATTTGCCAGAAAAACATTTTTTGCAAAACAGACCAAAAATATGAGTAAAAAAATCTGCACGTTCTGCTAATATCTGTGCAGTTGTGAGGTATGGAGTGTGTAAATATTTGTGAATTGAAAGATCAGCAGTAAAAAAAAATGAGCAATTGCAAATATGGCTTGGTAAGGAATATTTTAGATAGCTGTTTTCAATGTTAATTTTAGTTATCACATTTAGGAACAAAGTCCAAGCTGTAAAACCAATTTTCTCTTCCAGTTCAAACTTAATGTTTTGGTGTCATTTGCCCCAGAAGGTATTGGATGAGTTGGCAGGAAAACAAAAAAAACTGTGTCTTGCTTATCAAATGATTTATAAAAATCTGTGTATACCAAGATTATATATTCCCCATTCTGAAGGAGGTATGGGCCTCCTCGAAATTGATTACATGTATAGATCTGCAGTCTTAGGACTGCTGACCTAACAAAATCCAAACATAATGAAAGTTTTAAAACATTAGGAGAACACGTCTGACGACTTCCCTGCTTGGCTTAGCAAAAGCATATTGGTGCTAAGTAGGAATGGGAATCAAACCAGAAGCAGACAAAAATCCGGCAGCAACTGAATGTGCCTAAAAAACAAATGAAAGAATATAAGGTGACCTATACTGATCGGAAGGCAAGAAGTCTGGAAAATGCATAAATATAGTTGCAAATACAGAAAACTCCTGCAACAGCCTCATGTCTGTCAGGATCTAACAAAGCCCGACTTGAAAACACACAAACCCAGTAAACAACAGAAAAGCGAGCTGGAACACAATGAGAGCAGGCTAAAAACTGAAAATATTTAATAAAATCCAAGTAAAAGTAAGTGCTTTCGGCAGAAACAGTGTTCTGCCTTCATCAGACAAACATGAATCATTCAAATGGCACCTATTTTAAATAAGTTACAAATGATTTAACAAATCAAGAGCAAGTGCATTTTTCAATTAAGAAAAAACCATGGAAACCTTAAAACAGCAATATACTTTACATTGTTAAATACTAGTCATTGTTTTGTAGTAAACATAAAAAACACAGCAAATGAAGTTCGCTAAATGTAATAACCTTCATGCAGTATGTGCAAATAAATTGTGCTGTGCTTAGAAATTAATATCAATGTGTTACCAGCAGCCTAGTTAAAAGAATAAATATGTATATATATGTATATGTACAAATAAAATATTTATCTCATTGAACAAAATTAAATTGAATAAATCAAGAAATAAAATTACTCTCTATACAAAATTAGGATCTAACAAAGGATTGGTTGAGAAGAGGTGAATGTAGACCAAAAGAATGAAAGGTTAATTTTGGTGGGCCAGGATAGTGGACTACATATACATGGGTTTACAAAGTCCATTGAACGTGCCAGAGAAAAAGAAAAGTACAGGTTTTGTAAACAGAATCGGAAACAGTCTCACATCTTGTTGCTGGCTGTGATACACTAGTGGCAGCAAGCCTGTATACTGAAAGGCATAATGATGTGGCAAGACTGTTGCATTGGGTATTGTGCTAACATTATAATACTGAAGTAGATGAGAAGCATTGGAAACATGAACCACAAATCATTACATAAAATGATAATTTTTATATATGGGATCACCCATTACCAACATTTCAAAAAAAAAAAATAGATGTGAGGAAACCATATATAGTAGTACATGAAAAGAAGACAAAAGCAGCATTGATCATTGAAATTGCTACACCCAGTGATTACATTGTCTTGCATACAGAGAGACGCAGTCATAAAATACCAGGATTTGCAGGAAAAATGAGAGCAATGTGGAAGGATACCCATTCCAGTAGTAATAACAATAGGTCTCATGAAAAAGAATTTACAGTTGTATTTAAATTTTACCGATGAATGTAACTGTCTGAATAGCAGGAGTCATCAATTCTGGGCACATTGCTTGTGCTGCTGAGAGTTCTTTTGGCTAACATCAAAGATTGAAACAATACTAATTTCATGAACTTTGATCACACTTTGTCTTAGGAGTAGGGTCCATTTTTAGTCATGGTATTAGCAACCTAAAATACTTGGAGAAATTAAACTGAGGTATTGCAAACAAGTGGAAGGTCATATTCTGGTAACCATTTGAAATGTCAGAACCAGCTAGAACGAGTCTTGAAATAGAGATTGAATGGTTGAGTGAACAGACATGCATATATTAAGTCCAAGATGACGTTTCTCTGAATGTTCCCTATTCTGTGAGGTATGGCAGTCTTGGTGATGGTATATTTAAGTTTGTTGGTATGCAGGGGTCCCCCCCCCTACTAAACGAAGTTTAAAGGAAAAGAGCGTTTTTTCGAGTGTTACTCTTCTGTTTTTTCAGTCTTGTTTTCAGCTTGTCTGCACTCAGCATTTCGACTGCCTACATGTCAGTAAGGAGCTTTGCATTCCGTTTGGCTTGTAATACCTTAACCTATGGCAAACACTTGCTTTTTCAGTAAGTGTGTGGATTTCAGTAAAGGTAAACCTTCAGCTGTTTATTGGTCCTAGTCCTGTAAGTTTGTATTTATTGGGAATAGAACTAAATTCCCTGATCCACAAATATTTGGATATTGTGAAGCAGCTGTGCTCTGGAGGTATGTTTGCTCTGTGTGGAGGAAGCTTTGCTTAGTTTTGCAGGAGTTTGACAGCATTGTCTTGGTGTGATGGTGACGGACCTGTGTTTAAATCCATCCTCTAGGGGAGATGTGACTGTGGAATTTAGATCTGGCAGTGGCAGAAGATGCAAGTATCCTGCAGAAGTCTAGGTTTTCTACAAAGATGTCATTTAGTCAGTAATTGCCAGTGGTTTAGCAAGTACGAGACTGATCTTTGATGCTGGAAGATATGTCCCAGAGTTCTCTTCCCATCCCAACTACTTGGACTAATTTTTCCGTTATTAATACTATAGTGCAGCATAGAGGAGTGCTGCATTCCTGTAGATGAGACATTAAGCAGAGGTTTAATTTGCCGAAGTTGGTGGTAGCTCAGGTGGATATAAAAGATTCCTTGGTACCTGTTAGAGAGTATGGGGAAGCACCTCTTTGTGTCCTGACTAAATGTCCCCGAGTATGACTGCCATCTCGACCTCCTTTTAAAATAAGCCACACCTAGTGGGACTAACCTAATCAACAAATGTAAATGAAAACTTTGCTAAGAAAGGAGCATAGATATGGGGAACACTTGATATATAGGTTGAACAAAAGCTGTCCAAGAACTGAGCTTCCTTATGTTTTTGAGGAAAACATGATCGATGACTGAGTTGTTTCTATGATCTTTCAGTCATGTATTTGCAAACCAGGAAACGGGACCAGGATAAAAGCTTGTATCTTCTAGAATGCCCAATTAAGGTGTAATCCACAAGATCGAGTCTCTGGTTAGGTTCATTAATGTGGTACCTGTGAGCAGTTTATTCGTTTTGGTTAGTATTTTGTGGTGGTCACAGCCATTGAGCTGTCCTAGTACTTCATGTTACAACTCTTCTGCTTTGTTGAAACAGTACTGACATCAGAACATCAGTCAGTAGCCCATGTTTGTTGCTACATTGTTGAAGTTACACTTTTAACACTTGTAAGGCTTTAGCAAAAAACGGAAGACTGAGATGGGTCTGATACTGGGCAACTGTGGCCGCAGGAGTTTTACTTGAGTCATGTTCCCTTCCTTTTTGAATATGGTCCATTTATTCGGGTTGCGAGAATGGCTTCCCATTATGATGATTTAAAAGAGGAAATGGGAAAGGTATCTGAGATGTTTATTGAAGAAGGTATCCCTTGGCATTAGTGAAGGACATAGAAAATTGTGATAAGTGAGTGGGGAAAGATACAAACCCCTGTTGGGGGGAGGATGTTTTGGGGAAATCAGTGGATGAGGGGAGTAATAATTATGAAAGAGCACTGTTTGAGTATACGCCGCAAGCTCAGGAAATAAGGTATAGTTAGTAGAAATTGGAATATTTTAAAAACTGTCCAGGTTATTTATGGAATTGCGTGATGTACACCAAGATTTGTGTTCAAAACTGGAAGGAATTTGAAGAGTTTTGAGTAAGAAGTGGGTACAGTGTGGGTTAGGATGAAAAAGACACCACAAAATGTGGTGCATGTCTGCAATGTAGTTTTATTATAGAGGATAGTTATTTGATTTTGGGGAATTTAAAAACTAAAGTGAGATTTGTGAAAGGGAACTGTGGAAAAAAGAATGTGGTATATTTAGCTAGATGCTCAGGTTGCTTGGCATTGTATGTAAGGAAAACAGAATGTTATTTTAGGAAGTGAATTTATGAACATCAATATAATATTAGTAAAGGTAATGAAAATGGTGCTCTGTACACACACACAACACTTCACTCGCATTATAAGAGATTTATTTTTGGCATATTGGTAAAGGCAAACCCTAGTGGGGGTGATTCAAAGGCAATTTTGGAGGCCAAGGAGTTGATGGCAGATCAAGTTGAATGCCACCCAACATCCTGGTATCAATGAAGCAGTTGCATTATGTCCTTTAATCACGAAGGCAGACAGTTATTGATGATTTGAAATTGGGACCCGACATTTGTAATATTTAACTAAACCTTGGTGAATAATAATTTTGGTTGAAAATATTTGATGTGGGTGCTAAAGGTAAGGGGTTATAAGGGACTGACTAAAAAGATACATAGAGGACTAGCTTATGAGAGGGCATTTGGATGTGTAAACACTTATGTTTTAATATAAAATTTTATTTTTATAAAAACTTATTTGACCATAATGTCTGCTGAATTAGACATTTGTTCAAGTAACTTGCTGAAAGTCAAAAAGTTGTCGTGTGTTCCTATGTTAAGTTCATCCATGCAAGGGTTAACTATACCCACTTATTTGATGACTTTCAATAGAGTTAATGAGTGGTTTAAATGATATAAAAGGGTAGTAAAGATTTGATTGAAATGATTCTGCAGAATTCCAATGTAATGGACGAAAGCGCTTAATCGTAAACTTTTTCTAATGGTTTTAGCCACATTTTAGTTGTATTTCATTATTTAGTAAAACAAGTGTGTATATCCTAAGGACTTTTTAAGCTGCATGCATTAACTTTTGTCCTTTCGCTATTTTTAAATTTAGTGACAGTAATATTCCAGTAGGGAAAGTGGAGTGTGTGCGGCAAGGTGTTTTGCAGAAGAAAATGGAGAGTATTTTCAGATTATGGGAGAAAGAAAAAGCCATCTGCACAGAGGTTTCATATTTAAGAATTCCTGGAGCAGCTTACTCATCTGTTTCCTAGTTTTCGAAGTGCAGGACTGGAACTTGTGGCTAACTACCTTCAGATAATTTAGCATTGTCCTCAGAATTGTGTAGATAAGGTTACAAGGTAGATTCTGTCTCAAACTGATCTACACTAGCAAGGGCTGAAATCATATGTGAAGGCAGCTGCATTTAGCTTCAGAACTGAGGTATGCTTTTAATTGATGTTAGAATGAGAAGTATGAGGAATTATCCTTGAGATGGGAGGAAACTTATTCCCATAGATTGGGGCTTGAAATAAGGTTAGTGCAGTGAAGCCTTATTTTGGATGCTTGAAGTAGACCCGAGTATTTAAGGCTTCAGAGAGCATATGTTGGGACAAGTCATAGTAGTTTAGAGGCTATGCAGGAAGTTGGTATCATCCTTCAGAAGTTTAAGCATCTGACAGCCATGTAAAAGGGCAGAGCATTGTTGACTGGGTAGCCACATGACTTTCTTTAGTTTTGCAATGGTATTTGTTTCTAGTGGAGATTCCCGCGGTGGTGCAGCAGTAGTGTTGCCTCACAGCAAGAGGTTCTCCCGTTCGATTCTCAGCTAGTGTGCAGGGAGTGCCATCTGTACAGAGTCTGCAAAACTCCCTGCAGGTAGAGTAGCGATCTGAAAGACATGCGTGAAAGGGCGTTCCTTCATTGAAGGTTGGGCGTCGAGCTGGCAACTCGGCACCGTGAAAATCTACTGCCAATCATTAGCGGACCGGAGTTCCGCTGTGGCGACCCCTAACCGGGAAAAGTCGAAAGACAACAACATTTGTTTCTAGTGGAGAGAATAATTAAATGGCAGACTTGGACATTTGTGTGAAGACATTTCCTTCAGAGGCTGTTGCTGTTGGACTAAGATAATATTCAAGTTGTGCTTCATTCGCAACAGTTCATTGTCAGCAGTTGTGGCATAAATAGAAGTTATGTACTTACCATAACTTTCCATGTGAGTTGTTTATCTTGCCTTTATTCTCACTGATGGGTTGGAGCCGATCCTCGGCTCCAACACGGCCGATAGCAAGCTCAAGGTTTGCCAGTAACTCGAGACCAGCCCCTTATCTCCCATCATGCACTGCTCGAATTACCTCGGATCTTTTTTGCTGCGAATAATAGTCTATACATATACATATATATATATATATATATATATATATATATATATATATATATATATAAAAATACAACCTATACATACTCTCTTCTATATCTACGAAGAAGAGTACCCAAAGGGAAAGAGAAATATTGAATAACCAGGATGTCCCTAGCCACTAAGACAACAGTCAGCCAGGAGGGGGGGAACGTGAGAATAAAGGCGAGATGAACAACTCGCATGGAACGTTATGGTAAGTACATAACTTCTATATGTGAAGTTGTTGATCTCGCCGATTATTCTCACTGATGGGTAGTGTCCCTAGCACCCTCAACCATGGGTGGCTCATGGGAGTATGTTCTTCAGTACTGTAGAACCAAAGGAAGACCTGTCCCTAGAAGCCTTATCTACTTTGTAATGTGAGATAAAGGTATGAGGGTTAGACCAAGTGGCTGCAGCGCAAATATAGTCAAGGGGCAATTTAGCTTGAAAAGCAGAATAGGTAGAGACATCTCTGGCAGAATGAGCTTTTTGGTTTGTGCGTTAAAGGCATGTTCACATTTTCATAAACAAAGGATATACAATCGGATAACCATTTTGATAAGGTTGTTTTAGCCACTGGATTGCCTTTTCTTGCTTCTGAGAAGGATACAAAAAGTTGTTCTGATTTCCTAAAATCCTTAGTTCTGTTAAGGTAAAATCTGAGCTGTCTGTGAACATCATGTTTGTGCAGCATATATTCTAAATTGTTAGAGTGGTTGGGGAAGAACACTGGTAGTTCAATGACCTGATTGATGTTTGACTCAGAACAGACTTTAGGTAAAAATGAGGGGTTCATTCTGAGAGATACTCTGTCAGCATGGAAGATCATGTAGGGTAGTCCGATGGATAATGCTTGAAGTTCTGACACTCTGCGGGCAGACGTAATGACCACAAGAAACATTATTTTCCATGATAAGAATTTTAAAGCACAAGAAAAAGCTGGTTCAAAGGGAGGAAGAATAAGATGAGACAGCTTAAGCTTTAAATTCCAGGGAGAAAAGGGAATGTTGATCAGAGGTCTCATATGAAGAACCCCTTTAAGGAAGGTTTTGGTTAGTTTATGGCTCATAATATTTGAGCCCTCAAGACCATGGTGAAGATTTGAGGTAGCAGCTAACTGAACTCGGACTGTAGCAGCTGCTGCCCCTTCCTTAAAAATTTTTGTGAAAAATTCCAAAATCGAAGATAGCGGAGCTCGAAAAGAGTCAGTGTTCTGCGCGTTGGCCCAAATTGAGAACCTTTTGTATTTGCTGCCATATAATTTCCTGGTAGATGGCTTGTGAGAGGACAAGAGAATCTGTCTTGTATCATCTGAAATTAAATGAAGCCTGGCAATTAGGGTAAGTGGATTAGCCAAGCAGTCAGTTTCAGGGAATGTAGAGAAGGATGAAGGTCCCCTGATGGGTGCTTCAGAAGGTCCAGAACTGGGTCCAGGATCCATGGATCCTCCAACAGATGATGGTGGAGAAACTGAAACCAAATCTGTCGAGGCCAGTAGGGGGCTATGAGTATAACCTTCCTTCCCAGCGATTTTGCTTTCTGTAGAAATCTGGGTATTAATGGGAAGGGTGGAAATGCATAAAGGAGACCCGGAGGCCAATCATGTAAAAGTGTATCTCTCTGGGGATGACCGGGAGGTGGTATCAGGGCGAAGTAGCTTCTGCATTTTGAATTGATGTGGCTGTCAAAAAGGTAGCAGCAAGGCTGGCCCCATTTGCGGAAAATCATCTCCACAACCTGTTGATTGAGAGACCACTCGTGAGGGAGTAATATTGCCCTGCTTAGTTTGTCCACTATGACGTTGGATTTCCCCGGGATGTTCGTTGCTGACAGAAAACGCCTGGACAACACAGCCCATTGCCAAACCCTGAAGGCTTCTCGACAAAGGGGGTAAGACTTGGTTCCGCCCTGCTTGTTGAAGTACCAGACTACTGACATGTCTGTCTGAATTGCAATAGTCCCTAGAGGGAGAGAGTCCTGAAAGTACTGCAACGTCAGAAGTACCGCTCTCGGCTCTAGAACATTGATGTGCAGATGTGATTTTTGATCTGTCCATGTGCCTTGGGCAGTCTTTCCCTGAACCCCCCCCCCCTGTCAGGGAAGCGTCCGTGGTCACAGTGGCTACTGGGGCGGGGGAACAAAGGGTCTCCCTACTGTAACATGAAGAGATGCCAAACGCCACCGAAGGTCTCTCCTGCAAGAATCCGTGATAATCATGTGGTGCATTAGTAGTTTCTGGTAAGACCACTGAGTGAAGAGAAGCCATTGAAAGATTCGCATATGCATCCTTGCTAGTCGTATAGCTAGGATTGCTGCCGCCATCAAACCCAGTACTTTCAGTACCTCCGCTGCTGTAGCTTTGTTCTTTGACACCAGTGAGCTGACGTTTTGGCGAAGAAGAGAGACTCTTTCGATAGGGAGACGTAGAGTGATGGTTGAGGTATCTAACTCTGCTCCTATAAAAATGGTATACTGAGATGGCGATAAGGCAGACTTTTCGAAGTTGATCGTAATGCCTAATTGATGGCAGAGTGTCAGTGTATTGTGTTGCCTGAGTTAATTGATGCCTGGTGGTAGCGGTGAGGAGCCAATCAGGTGAGCCGTGACCACTGCCATGCATTTGGTGAGCACTCTGGGGGCTGAAGTGAGACCAAAGGGCAGGGCTCTAAACTGGTAATGATTTGCTCCCAGCCGGAAGCGCAGATGATCTCTGGAGCATCTGTCCATCTCTGTGTGATGGTACGCGTCCTTGAGATCTATGGAGCACATCCAGTCTCCTTTCCCTAAAAAGGGAAGAATGGACTGAAGCGTGACCATTCGGAGCTTCTCTTTCTTTACAAACTTGAGTCTGTTGAGGTCCAAGATAGGTCTCCAGTCCCCTGTTTTCTTTGGTACCAAAAGGAATCTTGAGTAAGTTCCGAATCTGACTTGGTCTGCTGGGACTGGTTGGATGACTTTTTTTTTTTTTTTTTTTTTCCTTGCATTCTGTGGACCTCTATGATTGCTTGTTCCCTGAGATTGGGTGGAACATCTGGGATATTTTTGATAGGAATGGGAGGAGTAAAGAACGGTATGAAATATCCTCTGGATAAAGTACCCAAGTATCCGATGTTATGTTTATCCAGGCTTCTGGGTACAAAGACAAGTGACCCCTGACTGCCTCCAGAGCCGAACAGTCAAGCCCCCTTTCAGGAGCACTGGTAGGACTGACCGGAGAACTGACCGCTGTCTCCCTGTTGCTGCGGACCCCCTCTGCCACAGGGGCGGCGTCTTCCGTTATAACTCCCTCCTTTGCCTCTAGAGGGGGTTTCACCACGTGTTGTGAAAGGCTGCTTGAGTTTTTCGGAACCACATCTTCCCCCCCTAGGGCCCTTGGGATAGGGCCGAGTAGGAGGGGAAAAGTGGACCCCAACGGCAGATGAAGTCTTGCCTTCCTGTTCACACCTGGTTAAAATTTCCTTAACTTTGGGCCCAAACAGTGATAAGCCATCAAATGGGGTATTAATAAAAGAAGACTTGAAGGGTTCCGCAAAGGAACAGAGATGCACCCAGGCTTGTCTGAGAAGAGCAATGCCCGAACTAGCGGCTCTACTCAAACCATCATCTGCATAGGATATGAGACGCATGGACGAGTTCATTACTGAGTTGAGAGTAGCGAGCTGGGCTTTGACTTTGTCGGCCACTCCTGCCGCAGCTGTACCCTGGAGAGCATCTCTTAGCTTTTTCAAGAGATCTCTCTTTAGTCTTGTAAAATGAGTCAAGTAGTTAAGTGATCGCAGAGAAAGTCGCTGAACTAAACATGCGCTTCCCATATCTATCCATAACCCTAGAATCTCTGTTAGGGGGATGGATAGAAGAGGATGTCTCAGATACTTCATTTTTGGTGGCTGCAGCCACCACCATGGCATCCACAGGTACTCCTTTTGTCAAAAAAGGTTTATCAACTGGGGCATATATGAATTTATTGGGTCTACGAGGGACAGGTTCCATGGCCTCCAGTGACTCCCACGCCTTACAAGAGATCAGATCTATGAGCTCGTAGTAAGGCGGAGACACCCAAGAAGTGGAAGGTTGAGACCCAAATGCCTTCAAGAGAACAGACTCATCCTCAGTACGGGTCTTGAACTGCCAATCGCCCCTCTGACTAAGGATCTCTAGTATCTCTGCAAAAGAGGTATCCTCAGAGGGGGACCAAGGGGACCCTTCTGACTCATCTAAGTCCTTGTCAGATGTCAGACTCTTGTGTGGAGTCTAAGTGCCTCCTCTTGCACTCTCTTTCTGGGCACCTTCTCAGTGGGGGGGTCTGGGGAGGTCTCAGAAGAGCAGGGGACACCCTGTGGGTATACTTGAGGATCAGGGTCTCTACGCTTAGAGGGGTCGGTAGATGCAGAAGTAGACACAGGAGCTTGAGGGTAGAGGGAAAGCTGAACCGATGCTGATGTTGTCTTTGGAGACAAAACTCTCCTCATAGCATCGAAGGAACCATGGCTTCGACGAGGAGGAGTGGATGGACCCCAAAGTACCGTCTGATCCTCCTGCACCGAAATCCTGGGCTCCGAGCGTGAGGTAGGAGCCAAGCTCATCAGAGCTGAAACCCCGATGGAGAGTCGGCGCAACTATCCTCCCCCGACCCGACTGGAGAGAAAAACAGTAAATAGATTCACAAACAACTAAGCCCAACCCGGGCATATATATAAAAATATAATACAAATATGGGACTGAGAGTCCCACAGAAAAAAAAAAAAAATATCTACTAAAGGGATTAATAGGAAAAGGGGCTAAAGGCCCACACAAACTAAAAAGCCAACAAGTCCCTAATTTAAAACCATTTAAACTATCTAAAAATAATGGAAATAACACACAGTACATGAATATATCAAAAAGGAAACTTTTTAAAAACTTGCTGTTAATTCTGTTTCTAAAATGGTCCGAGCTATCTGGATCACAGAGATCTCTCTTGCCGCGGCAAACTAGATCTGAGGTAATTCTAGCAGTGCATGGTGGGATAAGGGGCTGGTCTCGAGCTACTGGCAAATCTTGATCTTGCTATCGGCCGTGTCGGAGCCAAAGATAGGCTCCAACCCATCAGTGAGTATAATTGGCGAGATTAACAACTTCACATTAAGAGTTTAGTATGGAGTGGAACAGTTTTGTGGAGGTCTTTGCTCCCACACAGTAATTACGTTTTGCTTCACTTAAGAAATTCCATATTCATTGGCTGTTGCTGATGAAGCACTGTTGACAGTTTATAATGCTGAAATCATTTGATTAGATGACTACTTTTGGCCATACATCGTGGTGTTGATTGCTCATGAATGGTAGAAAGGTTACCAGTAAGTACTCAAAAACAGCGTATTTGGAACTGCTTTACATGTATTTCAACATTTGAAGCTGCAGTCCGATAGGGATCCACTCCATTATAGCAATTAACTGGTCTGTCTTCCTAGTTGTGATAAGTGTGTGCATTTGTTTTAGCAGCCACTACATGTAAGATTGTTTTCTCTCTTTTTATTAGCAGTGTCTGAAGCGTGCTTGTTATGTTCTTTATTACAAATTGAATGTCTTTTTCTGTGCAAGTGTATGTATCAAATATTTGTTTTGTTTCTTTGTAGTATTGTTTCTGATGTTCAAAATCGGTTTCTAAAATATGCAAGTGCTTAAAAGCAAGCTTTTCTGATGCAATTGACCATAGTATCTAGTGCAGAAAAGTTAGTGGTTTTGGCTACTAAATGTACTAGCATACTGCTTGAATGTTTTTGTGCAGAATGCTGATTCTTTCCCCTTACTGGCAGAAATTAAGCTGCTATGCTGTTTCTTTTATGAAGGTTATGCTAATAACTGTGTTCTGTATGATACCATGATTACAGCAACAGTTCTTGCAGTGGCAGTATTTTGTTTATTGGTGGTTTAATTAGAGTACTAAATACCTTTTTTGTGTTTAATTTCAACTTCTGATCGCAGCTTTATTTTTTGATATTAGAAACCTGAAAAAAGGAATTCCGCGGTCGTGGTGCTGCGGTAGCGTTGTCGCCTCACAGTAAGACGCTGTCCGGTTCGATTCTCAGCTAGAGCATCTTCTGTGTGGAGACGTGTGAATGGGCTACCTTCGTTGAAGGTTGTGTGTCAGGGCTGGTAACTCGGCACGTAAAAATCAACTACCAATCATTGGCGGACCGGAGTTCCACTGTGGCGACCCCTAACCGGGAAAAGCCGAAAGACCCAACAAGAAACCTGAAAAAAGATTTGTCCAGATTTTTTTTTTTCAATTTTAACAATTACAGATTGATACTTAACTATATCTAAAACCAGGCACTCTCTAGTGTATCCCACTCTGTATGTTTGAGGTATGTGTGGCATATGGATGTTATGTTCTTGAAACTGAACTTTATTCTTGTTTTTACTTTCCACTGCTGTCTATTTACTTCTGCTTAAAGTCAGCCAACTAGGCACACAAAGGTTGACAGAAACTGAGTGCTGTTGGGGGGTATTTCCTTCTTTGGTTAAGCCCTATAATCATAGTAGCATATTTTGAGCAACATTTGTAGGTGGAATGGACACACTAAATTGGCCATAGGTGTGTGTGCATGTAGTATGGAAGAACCGCAGTGGCAGGGCTAGCCACCCGGTTGTGTGAACCTTGACTGTAGATTGTCACTGTCAGTGATACCCCAACCTCATGTACAAAAATGAGAAAAGAGGTGATGGATGGATGGAATCATGAAAAACTTATGCTTGGTTGCAATGAGTGCTTGTGGTTAAGGACCAGTTAAGATAGCTGACAGTGATTTTGAAAAGTGTAGGAACTCTGTATAAGCAACTTTCACAGAAACTGAGCTTTGTGCCTCAGGTTCCGTTGTCCTTAGACTCCGCGGTCTGCACACATTTCCTCTGGATAGCACAGAAGACAGGTTAGGTCTGTTGCTATGCCTGTCCAGTAATACTGCTACAAAGATTACTGAACATAAGTTCTCTAAATTTTTAAGAAAACTCCCTTTCAAGCCATATTAAAGTTGTTTTAATGTCTGTGCCCCCAGCCTGATGTCACATTAAAGGCACGTGACTAGGGGAAACAGCACAGAAGACAGCAGCCTAAAATAAGCCTTATGGCTTGGCATCACATACCAAACTGATGGTATGATTGGATCTGCACTGGAGGTCAGTGAAATTTTCACTGAACTGTGTCCGTTTCTTTTTGCTGCCTAAAGCCTGCCATAGTTGCACATAAGCTTTTGCTTAGAGTGCATAGGAAAGCTCTCGAAGACCTGTTTTTAGTGCCGGTCTTATACATGTTTGCATTTGTCTACTTTTACAGTACACTGGTTAACAGGATGGGTGTTATAACACCACTGATTAATTTCCTTTTGGCTCAACTGCAGAATTAAATTAAAAGTACTCAAGAACGTGTTTTGAAGAAGTTAACTGCTGTCATTGAAACTTGCATAGAGAATTAAAGCATGTTGCAAGTACTTTTGTCTTGCTGTTTGTAGTAAGGGATCTCCTTAATTAAGCTACACTGCACGTGTTTTCAAGGGAGTACACTGTTTATGCAATAATAAGTGTCTGATTTCAGTTTTTTTTGTACTACAGTGTCTGGATTAATTTCCTGCATAGTGTCCAGTACTTTGCTACAAATATTAGAAACAGACCACCACGTCACAGCTTAGTCCTCGAAGTCACAGTGGTTAGACATGCCACATAACCACACACTCTCAACTTAAATTTATAAAGAATGTCATTCACAAACCAAATATCCAGCCATAAATTATCTTGTTCATATTTATGCCTCCACTCTCCCAGACCGTACAGATCTCAACAAAAACTACTACTATCTTCCATAATATGTCATAGCCATATAGGGGACTCAGTCCATGCAATTAAACTATGGACACATTGCCATTAGAACTAAGATTAAACCCAAGTACAAAAACATTCATGAAAACCTCAAGACATACTTAAAGAACAAAAACTGTTCTTATATTCAACACTAATAATCTATCAGCATTAACCTCTCAAAACGCCTTACAGGTCATGGTTAAATGAGGCCTTAGGCAGGGTAAAGGATCGGACCCCCCCCCCCAGCCATGCCAGTGTCCCATTACTTGGCTTTTTCTCCACATTTACCGTAAACACTTAAAACCAGTCAGTGCATACTATTTTATTTACTTCTGCAATGATTATAGATATCTGGATTTAATTTAAAACTTATTTCGAATTTTATAGCACAAACTCTGTTAACTGTTTGCTAAACAAAACAGTGCTGTCTCATAATGAAAACACTTGGCATGAACAGTAAACGTCTCTGCCCTTGAAATGGCATTGAAACCCATATTCAAAGAAAATGCATCTGGCCAGTGGCGGATTAAGTGTACCTTTGGGCTGTTCTCAAATGCACACATTTTTAGGACCATGCATAAGTGCATGTGCTGTTTGATTCACCTTCCTGATTGTTTTTTTTTTTTTCTTTATATTATAATCCTTGTATTCCTTGTATAATACAGCACCACTTGCTGCAGTGTGTTTTAAAGTTGTAGTTTTGAACATTTTTTTCAGTAATGTAACAAAATGTTTGAACCAATAATGTCAAAACTACCCATTCCAAAACATTTCAACCATAGAAGGCCACTCAAACTACATAACAATCCACAATTTCTGCAAAAGTAAGTAATCTGATTTTGCATTAAAGAGATCGATAACTAATGAAGCAGTTACTGCTGGTAAACAACTTTGAATTTGTAGGTGAAACACTGAAATGTAGTGCCTGCTGCCTTTGAAGAATAAATTGCCTGTATTGCTAAAAAATAAATAAATAAATAAATAAAAGTAAGCTGGTAATAATACATTAGCGAATGGCTGGCAAACAGACAACAGATTCACAGTTAATAGGTATCTCATCCAAAGGAGGACACACTCAGGAGTGCAGCATCCCCCCACCCCCGTATCAGCAATCCATCTACATGGTGTGGGAGTAGAACCCCACAACCTTTTACACTAAATGTGAGTGTACTACCTGTTGTGCGACTAATACTGCTTTCAAATTCTATAGAACAAACACTCACGGCCATTTGCTGAAGAATACAGCTGCACATTCAAAACATGCTTTGCATGACCAATAGTAAACTCTTCTCTTGAAACTCAAAATTCCTTAAGTGCACAGAAACTCACAACTTGAAAAAAATGCTCCGAAACTCAGTTCCCTGAAAAATGCACAAACCTTTAAGTAGCCTGATAGCTGGTGTAGAGGATTCAGGCGCTTTTCTCCTGTTATCAAGCTACAGGGTTTGAGTCTGAGCAAGTTAATCTGCCATCCTAACTAGGGCATTTTACACCCAACGAGCATCTCCCAAGCATGTTTAAATTTGTGCATAAGAAGCAGGACTGGAACGCTTAAAATGTGAATGTTGACTCTCGCAGAGAAACTGCAGAAATGTAGACGTGCATCTGTCCACATTGGAAAGGTTAAATACACACACAGTAAGATACAATTTCCCTTAAGAAAACACAGGGGTCACAGTCAGTCTGGGGCTGATTTCTCCCTTTCTCACCAGCTCCCCAATGAGACTCCCCATTGGCACAGCTGTAGGATCCAGATCTCAGCCTAGTGGTCAAGCTAAAATGTCCAGCACCTTCTGTCCAACCAGTGCTTCGTGTCCCTGCCCAAGTAACACACACATACACACTTTGAGGTAAGAGTTATATACAACCACGCAGACACTTCTGGGGAAGGCTGGCATAGGTTTTCCAGCTAAGCCCCTTCCTGCCAGTCTGTAAGGTAGTACCAGGTGCCACCAACCATTAATATCGGCTACTAAAAAGGCCCTTACCAAAGGGTGTGTCATTATTTTTGTGCAACAATATCCAACTAGTAAGTGTGACCCAGGGCTAAAGCTATTGGAGTGGCTTGGACAATATCACTATATACGTGCAATGTACTCTAGAGCTTAAATATCTCTGCACAAAGCAACCACAGTTGAAAGGTTTAAAAATATTTAATAACAACACAATCAATACTTACTACACAGTGCTAGTCACGAGTTCAGAGATCACAGGAAAATGCTTAAAATTAAGTGGGATAGTTCTGACATCATGACAGAAAACACCTAGACTAAACTTACTATTTTCTATCTCTAACTAAGAGCAATAAACTTGCATGTAGAGCAAAAGCAAAGTACTGGAGTTGTCGGCTTTAGACAAAATCCAAAATGTGCTCTCTGTTTGAGAAAGTCCTTTAAATTGATAATACATCCTGCTGACTCCATTTTAGATTACATCATTCTTAACAATTCTCTGGTTTCCCAAGGTAACAAGCTCTACATTTACATTTTTTTTAATATGCTTGTATCTGGTCAGGAAACCACAGCAATTAGACATTATATATGTAAACTCTAGCAATTAACTCCGGTCTCAAAACAATAGAAAGAATATGCTGGTTCAGACACCACTGCTTCGAGCCCTGAGATCAGTCATAAAATGCTTGATGTATCAGCTTTCTTGCAGCTGAGTGCACTGTTACATTTTTGCAGTTCAACATCCACTGCAGTCTTCTCACATTTAAGAGAACAAGCGTATGGCTTTTATTAATATTTGCAAAGACACAGAATTATCTACAAAATTCTGTCTATATCTAGCTAGGCTGGCAGCCTTCACATATCTTCACATGCCCCCCAAAGCTAGTTTTTCAAGTGTCCCTTGAGAAATGTTGTTTGAGGGTTATGTCTGTCTGAGTATACCTTACCCCATTCCCTGTCTTGAGAGCCCATCTGCATTGGCATTGTTACTCCCACTGCGGTGCTGCACTGACATACATGCTTAGAACCCTAGGCTCAATCTTAGCAACTTGGCATGTTGTTGGCTGGCTTTGTTTAACCGTGTTAGGGGATTGTGATCTGTCACTACAGTGAATTTTCTTCCATACGGGTAAGGCAGAGGTTACTGCAGTGCCCACACTATGGCTAGACATTCTTTTTCTACAGCTGCATAGCATTTTTCCCCGGGTTGGAACCTACGACTGAGCTAAACCACTGGGTGCTCTTCTCCCTCTGAATAAATCTGGCTAAGTGCAGCCCCCACCCCATGGTTTGAAGCATCCACCTGCACAACAAATTATTTGCTGTAATCTGGACTGGCTAACACAGGGAGGTCCTCCCAAAGCTTCTTTAAGCTTCTGGAATGACTGCTCACATGCTGTGGTCCACACTACCTTATCTGGCCTGTTCTTTCTCGTCAGGTCTGTGAAGGGAGCAGCTATGGTACTATAACTCGGGACGAACTTTCTGTAGTATCCTGCTGTCCCCAAGAACGCCCTCACCTGCTGTTTGGTAGCACGTGCAGGACATGACTGAATGAATGGCTTCCACTTTGGCAGGTTCTGGCCTGATCTTACCACTCCCCACTCTCAGGTAGGAGACCTCTGCCATACCCACCTGACATTTGCTGGGCTTAATGGTCAACCCTACCCTCTGTAGTCTGCCCAGGACCTCCCTGACATGTTGAAGGTGCTCTTGCCAGGAATGGCTGTAGATGGCAATATCATCTAGGTAAGCAAGGGCAAACCTTTCCTGCTCAAGCTAGGATACGATCTGACAGCCTCTGGAAAGTTGTTGGGGCATTCTTCATCCCAAGGGGCATCTTTTGTGAACTATAGAAGCCAAAAGGAGTCACAAGGGCTGACCTCCCTCTAGCACTGGGAGTCCAGGGCACCTTAGTAAGATCAATGGTGATAACATACTTAGCCCCACCCAGCTGCTCTGGGGCCTCATCTGTCCTAGGCATGGGGTAAGCATCTGGTTCTGTATGACTGTTTAATTTCCTGTAGTCCACACAGATCCTGGTGCTGCTATCCTTTGGCACCAGCAAAACTGAGGAGGCCCAGGGACTGTTGGACTCTTGAATTACCCCTATTTCCAACATCTCCTCCCTCAGTTTGTTTGACTCTCTCAGGCACTCTAAGGGGCCTGCCTAATAGGCCTTTGGGGTCCTGTATCCACCTGGTGCTGCACCAGGTGGGTGCACCCTGGTTTCCCAGTGAACATGTCCCCAAACTACTGTAACACTGCTCATATTTCTTGAAAGTGGGTAGGAGATAGCTGCTGGGACATTGCTACACCTTCCACCGAGGTGTCAGTCCGAGCCTCACTGAGGAGATCAGTCACAAGATCTCCCTTAGACTCCTCCTGCAATCCACTGCCAATACTTAGCACAAGAGCCTCCCAGTCATGGTAAGGTTTCATCATGTTAACATGGTACAATTTGTGCTCCTGCCTCCTGCCTAGTAGTTCCACCATGTAATTAACATCACTTACCTTTCTTACTACCTTGCAGGGGTCCCTTCCAAGCTGCTTGCAGCTTGTTGTGTCTGATGGGAATGAGAACCATTACTTGCTGGCCTACAGCATACTCTCTAACTTGAGCATTCCTGTCCTACCATACCTTTTTCTGTTGGGCTTCTGCCAGGTTGTCTTGGGCCAAGCCTTTGAGTTCCCTGAGCCTTGTCCTGAGGTTTAGGACATGATTCTTACCTCTCAGCTGTCCCTGAGTTTCAGGGACGTCCCTGATTTTCACTGAAATATTACTTCTGTCCCTCTTAGTCTTAAAGCTTGTGACTTTCGGAGGAAAAGTGGTGAATTGCACGTAATAAATAATGCCACTAATTAAGAGGTATAGACTTCTTTTACTTCAGAAAATGTATATTAATTCACATTCTTATTCTGCCAATGTCTTAATTTAACAGGACTAATATTTTTGTGTCCCTGACTTTTTCTTGATTTGACCCTGATTCTGTTGAAATTTGTCCCTGATTAGTTGAGAGGTATGGGACATGCCACAAGACTCCTTGTGGGATTCACACTCACCTTCTCACATTCATGAATTAAATCTAGAGGTCCTCTCACCCTATGCCCGTACAGCAACTCGAAGGGTGAAAACCCCATGGATTCCTGAGGAACCTCTCCGTAAGCAAACAGATGGGGCAAATATTTGTCCCACTCCATCTTGAACTGGTCTTCAAAAGCCTGTAGCATGTCCTTGATTGTAGAGTTTAACCTCTCAAGACCATTAGTCTGGGGATGGTAGGGGGTGGTCTTCAGGGGCTTCACCCCACAGTACTTCCACAGACAAGCCAGCAGGTCTGACATGAAATTGGCACATCTGTTGGTCAGTATTTCTTTTGGGAAACCTACCCTGCTGAAAATCTCTAACAAAGCATATGCCACCTTTTTTGCCTTAGAGGACAAAGCCACTGCCTCAGGGTATCTTGTAGCATAGTCTACTACCTCTAGAATATACTTTTTCCCCGTGGAACTTGGGGTATGGCTCCTCAGTCACAGGCAAAGGCATCAAAGGAGCTCTCACCTTGTCTCCTGTCTTGCCTACCTTTTGGCACTGCTCGGTCTTGCAGTACCCTGTTACATCTCTGGAAATTCCAGGCCAATAGAAGTTCTGCATAATGCACTTTGTATGTTTTATGCCCATATGACCTGTAAAGGGAATATCATGGGCTATGGCTAAAAGTGCCAGATGGTAGGCTCTAGCCACCACCAACTGCTGTATTCTCTCACCCTATAGACCTCTCTCAGGGATCCACTAAGTGTACAGTAACCTTTTGTCCCAGTATACAGATCCCCCCTTCCATTTGAGAATCAGGTGCCTCACTAGCTTACCTGCCTCAGGCCTTGCAATGTAGGGTCTGAGAGCTGAGCCTGTCTCAACTCTGTCTTTGTAACCCTTCCCAGCTCCCCTTCCACAGGAAGTCTGCCATCCTCTAACAGCAGTGCCTCACTGTCAGGCTGGGTACTACTACTCGCCTCTACTTTTGCAGTCACTTTGTTCAAGGGAGCATCAGTACTCACAAGCAGCTGTGCCTCACCATTCAGTCTCACTGCTACAGAGTAGCTCCCTCCCTGAAGTAACCACCTCACCATTCCTGGCTTTAAGTATGCAGTCTGCCTGGGTCTCCCCCAAGCTAGCTACCACACCCACATGCTTGTGTCAAAGCCTGACTGTGTGTAACTGCATTAACACACAATACTACCTCATCAAAATCCTTCCCTATCAGGACATCTGCAGGATGGTAGTTTGGTACCCCTGTTGTCTCAAGACATCCTGCTATTGGCATTTTGTCTTGCCCACTTGCTCTCACCTTTGGTTCCCCACCTTGCCTCCGTGGACATCTATATGCCACATGGCACCCACTGGTTGCATTCAAAACATTTAACCCTAGGTCCTGGACATGTACCTGGACTAGTGGCTTCCCCCTCTACTTGCAGATTCTCTTGTGGCAGACTGGGCTGTCCACCATGGGTTCCTTTAGACCCATGAGCAGTACTAGGGGGTCCCTTTCCTGTGGAGGGATGCTCTGCTTGCTAGTTATTGGGGTCCCTTCTTCCCCAACTCATCTGAAGTAGCACATAGTCTATCAGCTAACCAGATCCTCATTTCCTCAGGTGCAGTGCTAAGGGCTTGTTCCCTCACCAAAAGGTCTGCCAGCCCTTCATATGTGATTACCTGACTGACTCACCCACTTATGAAAATAAGTGCTTAGTGCAGCAATATATTCACACACACTTTTATCTGCCTTGCGTCTATGGTCACAAAACTTTTTCCTATATGTTTCATTTGTTAGCTTAAAAAATCTAACAATTCTTTACATCATTATAGTTAAAACAGTCAATGTCACATGTTTTGGACAAAATAGTTAGTTTTCCCATGGAGTAAGGGGGTCAGGAACCGCACCCAGAGCCTTTGGTCAACATCATGCTGTTTATGTACCCTCTCAAGCATATGAATGAAACTATCAGAATTATCCCCCTCTGTAAACTACAGAAGGAATTTACTGACCTTTTGTGCTTCTGCGGGTCTAGTTACTCTCTTCCCCATTACCTCCATGAATCTAGCGAAGAGTGAGCATCTCCTTTTCGTGCTGTCTCTGCCTTTCCTTCTCCTCAGCTTCCAGGCGTAGCAGTTTGATTCTCCTCAGCCTATAGATGTCTGTCTGTTACTTTTGTTTCCAAACGCCTGGCCTCCAACTCAAGTCTCTCTAGCTCCAGATGGATTTTTAAGTCTTCTGCAGAAAGGTTGAGCTGTCCATTTTCTGAGTGTTGTACATCTCCACAGCCAGTCTGATTGCCCTCCTGATTGCTGTTTTCTGATGCAGCTGTGACCAAAGCTGCAATCATGTCTGCCTTAGTCAGGTTTCCATGCACCAGTCCCTTAGCCTGGCACATCTCCGCCACCTGGCTCTTTGACAGCTTGCCATACTCCTCTGCTGACAGGCTTATCTGCTGTCCTTGACTAAGCTAACAAAGGCAAACAGTTGTGATCTGAACTCTGAATATTCACTGCGTGGCTGATAAGTACAAAAACACCTTCAATAATCACTGTACACAAGCTACAGGAATTCACTATTCTCACCACTACAAGCCAATTGCCAACCAATTAATATGTGGTGTGGGTATCCCACCACTGCCAAACAATATGTGATGTGGATATCCCACCACTGCCACCAATTTATATGTGATGCCCGTGCACTGGCCCAGCAATCAAGCAGCCTCAATCTTCACCACTAACACCAGTGAGGGGTGACCACATTGGGAAGGAAAACAAATACACAGTAAAGTATAATTTCCCTTAAGAGCACAGAGAGATCTCAGTCAGTATTGGGCTGGTTTCAACCTTTCTTCCCAGTAAAACTCCCCACTGGCACAACTGTAGGGTCCAGATTTCAGCCTAGTAGTCAAGCTAAAACTTCCAGCACCCTCTCTGTCCAACCAGTGCTCTTTGTCCCTGCCCAAGTAGCTGACACGCACTTTGAGATGAGAGTTGTATACAACCACACAGACACTTCTGGGGAAGGCTGGCACAGGTTCTCCAGCTATGCCCCTTCCTGCCAGTGTATAAGGTAGTACCAGCTGCCACCAACCACTAATATCAGCTACTAAAACAGCCCTTACCCCAAAGGGTGTCCAATTATTACTGTGCAATATTACTATCCAGATAGTAAGTGTGACCCAGGGCTAAAGCTATTGGAGTGGCTTGGACAGTGCCACTATATACGTGCAACGTACTTTAAAGATTAAATTATCTCTGCACAAACTAACCAC
The DNA here is from genome assembly GCF_019279795.1 of Protopterus annectens. NCBI lineage: Eukaryota > Metazoa > Chordata > Ceratodontiformes > Protopteridae > Protopterus > Protopterus annectens. The sequence goes on along the minus strand of NC_056725.1, from coordinate 1,204,828,016 downwards.
ATTTGAAAGGTTTAAAATATTTAATAAAAGCAAGACAATATTTCTTACTACACAGTGCTAGTAAAGAGTTCAGAGATCTCAGGAAAATGCTTAAAATATTACAGTAGAATAGTTATGCATCAATACAGAAAACAGCTAGACTAAACTTGCTATTTTCTCTCTCTATATAAGACCTAGAGCAAAAGCAGACTACTGGTGAGGTGTCAGCTATAGACAAAATCCAAAATGCTCTCTGTCACCGAGAAATTCCTTTAATTTGATAATACATCCTGCTGACTCATTTTAGATTACATCATTCTTAACAATTCTCTGGTTTCCCAGGCTAACAGAAACACTACATTTACATTTCAGCTTTCTTGCAGCAGAGTGCACTGATACATTTTTGCAGTTCAACATCCAATACAGTCTTCTCACATTTAAGAGAGCAAGCCTATGTTTTATTAATATTTACAAAGACATAGAATGATCTACAAAATTCTGTCTAGTCAGACTGGCAGCCTTCACATCTTCACAGCTTCTTTCTCAAAAGGTAAAATAACCTGCATTTAAATAGAATAAAAACTAGTCACGTGTTTCTCTCAGACCAATAAAAGTAATTGTTACTTCATTGTGTGCATTTGACTTTTCGAAACATTGTCAATATAAATTGTTCATTTAGCTTAGGTGGGACTTGCACAGCTGAAATATTCTGCATTTTTGTCTTCAAATAGCAACGCTTTGGGACCGGTCAGTAAAACATCACTGTGCATATATTTGCATCTGATAACATCATTCGAACAGTAATTCCAATATAATTAAAATGTTCAGAACCATGATTTAAAACATGTTTGCAAAACAAAAATGCAGAGCCAGCAAACCGTGACATATAATTTTAATAGTATAAAAGTAGGAGAACAAAACAACAGGCCGGTTTCGGCTGCGAGTTTATCATGCCTTCATCAGTGTAGTGAATTATAGTTACAAGCATTCTCCTTTTGTATTATGCCACCACTAGAGGCTAATTGAGAGAATTACACATTATTTTCACCTGGACTTAATGAGTATTTCTAAAGCATCCAGTTTGATGACCCATTTTTTCTTCTAGTTATTAAGCAATTAATGCCAACCTGATTTATTATTTCTGTTACCTTGTATTTTGTCAATAATAGTAAAATTGAAAACTGCGTTGTGATGTTTCTCAGTATGCTTATATAAAGCATTTATTGGTTTTCACTTGTGTTCCGAGATTCTGATTTTAACTAGTCTTGAGGTCTGTCCCATATAAAAGGCAGAGCAACTGCAAGTGGCCATATAAATGAGCCAATCTGACTGGCAGTTTGCAAAAAATGAAATATTAAACACTTGCCCAGTGTTCTTGCTAGTAAATTCCCTGGTGTTCAACATCCTTTTACAATGAGTGCTGTGACCACATGGAAAACAACCTTGCAAAGCCCTACCTTCTAGTGTTGTCTGTACTGAGTACATATCAGATGTATGTATAAGTTTATAATGACTTGTATATGAGCCAAGGTATTTGCCCCTTCTAAAAGACAAATGACATGCATCACCTACAATTTCACTTAGCCTGGTATTTGCTAAAAGGATATTCCAGTGCCTACGTACACTGTTGAGTAGGATAGTGTATTCCTGCCATATGTAGTGATTAATCTTATTGGTGAATTATTGTCCGTTTTGTCCCTGTACTGAAGTAAATTAGTCCTGTTTTGATTAGATGCCCAATGTTTAGCCTGGTAGATGTCCCCTCTCTTGTAGCCCCTCTGCCTGAATCTCATAGCTAGTTCTTCCTCATATGAATGGTGTCTGCATCTGAACATATCCTTTTGATACATAAAAACTGTGACTTTGGGATGTTTCTGCATGTATGAGGAGGATGAAAGCTGGTAGCATGGAGTAAGGAGTTGAACTGGGAGTGTTTACGGTAAACCTCAGTTGTTAATGTGATCAACATTTCTGGTTACTAATACATCCAGAAAGGTGATTTTGTTCGTATCAAAGGTAACTGTAAACTACATCTCCCGTTTATTATCATTAAAGTATTCAACAAACTCCTGAAAATAAATACAGTCAGACCTCCATACTAAACAGTCATCCAGATATCTCCTCCAGATGTCGATCTCATCTATGTAGATGTTATGGGCCCTGTCATAGATCAGTTGATCTGATATTGTTAATCCTCGTTCATTCCTTACGCATGGGTATCAGTTCCGAGCTCGGAACCGAGCCAGCCGTTTTCCAAGCTCGCGTCAGCTTCAAACTCTCAAGCTAAACTCTTACCCACAATTCCCCTCTCCCTGTTACCTCAGATTTCATTTGCCGCGTTGCCATCCGGTCGTGTCAAGCTACTTCTCTTCAGCTAAGTACAGGCAATTGTTTAATTGCTTTACAAATTACTTTTCTGTCAGAAAAGTTGATCTTCTATTGTCGCTTACCCTATCACATCTAGCATTCATAATTTCCTCAGGTTTTTTCTGTCCTTTACTTACCCTTTTTACCGCGAGGTAATTTCCTCCTTACCATCGTTAGTAATCCTTTTCCCTTTCTCTTTCATACCTTCAGGTACTCTCCATTGTTGGTACTTTTCTATTTGTTAATATGGCAGATAAAAAGGGTAGTCCGGGGTTTAAGCGGTGTTCTGATTGTGGATACAAACTGCCTACTTCTGATGCACACACTTTGTTAGTTTGGGAGCTTCCCATTTATCTGTTGAACCACCAGGTACTGTTTGTGAGAACTTTTCTAATAGAACTTTGTTAGAAAGGAAAAATAAGCTGATACTGAAGGGACATCTAAAATTTCTCTTTTCCGAGGTTATTTCTGGATCAGAGGTCTCAACCCCTCCTAAAGCCCATAAGAAAATGGATGTTTCTACCAAGGCTAAATCCTTGCCTTCGTCCCCGGCTGGGGATTCTCACCAACCAAAATCTAAAAAGGCTAAAATTTTGGCTCTGGAGCTCTGTCAGCCCCAGTGCTTTCGGTGCCCAGACCTTCGGCACCAAGGTCTTAGGCTCCATTAGTGATTTCGGCTCCGTCCTCTCCGGTAGCCTTCTACATATCTGCACAGAGGGGCTCCTCGGTTCAGATCATTACCACTGTATCGGCACAGACCGTTCAGTCGGCGCAGACCTTGACCGCATCAGCTCAGAGATCTTCCTCGGAACAGAGGCCTTTATTGTTGACTCCAGTTTTGTCTGTTCCAGCTTCGACACTGACAACCACTTTGGCACCGATCCCTGTGTCAGTGCAGACAATGACATCTGCACCTACGACTTCGGTGCAGACTACAGTAGTTCAGTCTTTCTCGACACTGTTGTCCTCTCTGCAGTCAGATGAGATGGGCACAGAGTCTGCCTCTTTTGTGGACAGGCTTGTTTCTCCCTCAGTGTCAGTGAGGTCCACTAGAAGTCTTTCTGAACATGTGTTGTGTCTTGTGGATCAGGCATTCTTGGCCAGAGGTATTCCACCCCCCAGGAACTATTCTTGGGAGGTGATCACCCATCTCCAAAGACACCTTCTTATTCTCCTCCTTAATTGCCTTTGAAGTCCATGGATATAGTGCAGTCTTCCCCTTCTGCGGTTCCCTTTATGGATTTCACTAAGGAGCCACAGTTGCCTTCATGGCAGGAAAGTTTTGCTATGACCCAGGATGTCAGCTGTGACACACATAACTTGCTGCTCCACAGCCATCCAGGGACTCGTGTCTGAAGGCTGAGCCACTTAGAGGAGTGCCCCCTGTCCTAGACATACATTCCTCTCTGGGTGGACCAGCCTCCCAACTGATGGAGAAGGCTTTCGCTGCTGCTGGTGATACCGGACTGTCTATACCTCCGCCCTCCTCTGGTACACTGGTTTCACAAGTCGCACCTAGCAGACACTGGGTGCAAGGGCCTCGGGACATATTCCCTCAGGAATCCCCTTTTCCGTTGTCTTCCCCAGCTTCTCCCGCTGAGGAGGTCCACCGGAAAAGTTTGTGTAAGAGGAAAGGCATGGACTCCACAGAGGAGTCCCTCACCGAAGACACAGATTTCAATTAGGGAGAAGGATCTACTCGGTCACCCTCTGAGGTATCCTTTGGCAATATCCTTGAAATCCTGAAACAGAGAGGTGACTGGCAGCCCTCTAATCTGACCCCTGAGGAATCTGTGTTCCTGCAGGCCTTTCGCACCCGGCCCTCTACCTCCTGGGTTACTCCATCTGCCGATGAACTTGTCAAGTTCATTGTGCAGTGTGCTTGTAAGGCCCCTGATACTGTTGAAGCTATTCCCCGGAGGCCAGATAAGATCTTGTCCTCTCCTGCTTCAGATCCCTATTGGTCCAAAGGTCTTCCTGTAGATGCTTTCATGGTGGCGGCCACAACAAAAAAGGATCTGGCAGAAGAAAGCCAGATTGTCCATCTGCCTAACGAGTGTCCCAGGCCCTGGACAGAATAGAGAAGCGCACTTTTGCTCTGCGACCTTTGCTATCAGGTCCCTCAATTACATGGCACATTTTACTAGGCTTCAAAGGGATCTGGTTTCTGAGTTCTCTGAAACCTTGGCTGGTGCAGTGTCTGATGAGGTACGTGACAAAGTGGCCTCTCAGCTGGCCATCTTTGAGTCTATATCTAACTCCTCTATGCGATTGATATCTCGCGCATCAGAAGGGAGCAGCTAGAGCGACGGGTTCAGCTGCGATCTTGAGACGACATGCCTGGATGCGCTTGTGCAAATTTGCGGAACCTTTTAAGTCTTTCTTTCATAATGCCCCCATTGAGCCCTCCTCGTTGTTTGGGTCCAAAGTTAAAAGCACACTGGCCAGATGTGAACAAGACTGTAAGACCCTTTCTGCCGTAGGTGTCTGTTCTTCCCCTCCATGTGCTTTCTCCTGAAACCAAAAGAGTGGGAAGATGTGGTTCAAGAAATCTCAGGGTCCTTTCTGTGGCGCACAGGCCAAGTTCTCCCTCAGAGGCGGGGGGGGGGACTCGCAGGGACGACTCTCCTTTCGGGGCAGAGGGGGACTGCGTAACCAGGGTTCCAGGGATTCTTTCCCTGGTCAATCCTACCAGCGCTCCTGAAGAGCGGCCCAACTCCTTTCCTCTGGAGGTGGTTGGGGGACGTTTCTCCTTGTACCCTTCTGCCTGGCTAACCATCACCACTGATTCTTTGGTACAAAGGACCATAACCAGAGGTTATCCTATCCCCTTCGATCTTTGTCCCGTCCCTTCAAAAAGTCTTCCTAATGTTCCACCCAGTCAAAGGGAAGAAGCAGCACTAGAGATAGAAAAGCTGCTAAAAGAGTCATCCAGATAGTCCCTCCAGACCAGATAGGATCTGGATTCTACTCTACTATTTTTGGTGCCAAAGAAAACCGGGGACTGGAGACCAGTTTTGGATCTCAGTGTATTTAACAAGTTTGAGAGTACAAAAATTCCGGATGGTCACTATACAGTCTATCCTCCCGCTTTTGGAAAAAGATGATTAGATGTGCTCTACAGATCTTCAAGATGCGTACTACCACGTAAAGGTGGACAAGCCATCAAGAAGATTTCTGCGCTTCCGTGCGGGAGCCAGTCACTACCAGTTCAGAGTACTGCCCAGCCCCCAGGGTGTTCATAAAGTGCATGGCAGTTGTCACAGCTCACTTGCGACTTCAAGGATTCCAGGTGTTTTCATACCTAGACGACTGGCTCATTTCTGCCCCACCAGACATCTGTTGGAAAAGCCCTGGCAATACTCTCTCCTCGCTGCTCAAAGGCTAGGCATAACCATAAACTGGCAGAAGTCCAAACTCACCCCATCTCTGTCAGCAGAATTCATAGGGGTTATCTTGGACACAAAAAAACTGCAGAGCTGCTATTCCAGAGCACAGAATTTTAAGGATAAAGCAACAACTAATTCCAATCCTTTCAAAGGAAAAATCCACGGCTCACTCGGTTCTACAGCTGTTGGGTTCCATGGCAGCCTCCATTCCCCTTGTCAGGTTTCACATGAGGCTTCTACCGCGGCTAATGCTCACCCAATGGTATCCTTTTCAGCATCCTCTTTCATCCTTGATTCAAGTAATCCACAGGCGCAAACAGGATTTAAATTGGTGGATGACACACAATCTCTCACAATGGTCTCGCCCCTCCCCCCCCAGCAAGCCAAGGCCACAGTGACCACGGCCACCTCCCTGATGGGGTGGGGGAGCTATCTCAGGGACAGACAGTCCAATGCACTTGGTCCCAACTGGAGACCCATCTGCATATAAATGTTCTAGAGCTGAGGCAGTGCTTCTGGTGGTGTAAGCATTCCGTCCCCTGCTGCCGTCTGGGACAATTGCGATTCAATCAGACAACATGGCGGTGGTCTGGTACATCAACAAGCAAGGTGGTACCAAATCTTACCCCCTTTGTTGAGAGGCCATGAGGTATGGCAATGGGCGATGGCTACCAACCGTTTTCTTCTAGCAACGCACATTCCCGGGAGTTCCAATGTGATAGCAAACAGACTCAGCAGGTGCATTCTGCAACCTCACGAGTGGTCCCTGAATCCCTTGATAGTGACGGAGATCTTCTACTGCTGGGGCCGTCCTTGCTGCGACCTCTTTGCATCCCCGACCAACTACAAATGCAGCAACTACTTCGCCCTGATTCCCCCTCCGGGACAGTCACCCAGGGACGCTCTAGTCCACGATTGCCTTCGGGTCTTCTCTATGCATTTCCGCCCTTTCCTCTCATTCCCCAGTTTCTGAAGAAAGCCCGGCGGTTGAAGAGCAAGATAATCCTCATAGCACCATATTGGCCATGACAGATTTGGTTCCCATTCCTTTGGCCTCACCTACTAGATCGAGCATGGATTCTCCATCCAATCCTGGAGTTGATCTCACACCCACAGAACCTGATTCATCCCAACCTGAACAGCCTGAAGCTCACGGCTTGGCTACTCCAATTCCCTTGATTGCCAGGTAGAATGATCTTTCTTTACCAGTACGTGATATTCTCATTGCTTCTCATAAGTCTTCCACTAGAATTACTTATCTGAGCAAGTGGAAAAGATTTACCTATTGGCTGAAAGATAAACAAGTAGACCCCTTTTCAGCACCAGTGTCGATAATACTAGACTATCTGGCCGACCTGTTTCAATCGGGTCTGTCGGCCTCTACCATTAGAGTTCATTTGGCTGCAATTCCTAATTTTCATGGGGGTGTCCAAGATTCCTCATGTCCCATAAATTGTGCAAGACTTTCATAAAAGGTGTGAATCATCTGAAGCCACCTTTTAGAGAACCTATTCAACCATGGGGATTTATCATTAGTTCTACAAGCTCTGACAAGGGCACCTTTTGAACCAGCCTCTTCTTGCGACCTCAAGTATTTGTCATGGAAAACCTTGTTTTTGTTCGCTATTACTTCTGCCAGACGTATTTTTGAACTTCAGGCTTTATGTATCAAGACTCCATACTTGATTTTTCATAGAGAGTCTGTCTCTGAGAACTAATCGGTCATTTCTGCCTAAGGTGATCTCTGAAATGTCCATTAATCAAGCCATTGATTTGCCAGTTTTCTTTCCCAACCATTCAAACAGCGGAGAGTATTGCCTACATACCCTAGATATACACAGGCAAATCCGTTTTTACTTAAACAGGACAAAACCCTTTTGTAAATCTGACCAGTTATTTTTGGCCTTTTCCAGATCTAGATTAGGATCGGCTGTTGCTGAGGTCACATTAGCTAGATGGTTGAAGGACTGTGTGACCTTTATTTACACACACAACGCAATATCTCGTTGCCTACTACCATGAAAGCTCATTCAACAAGGTCGGTGGCACCTTCTGCTGCCTTCCATGCCAGAGCTTCTTTACATGACATCTGTGCAGCTGCAACTTGGGCTACGCCTCATACCTTCATCAATCATTACAAATTGAATTTGGCCTCCAGGGGAAGAGTATCTTTCAGTTCTATGGTGCTCAGGAATGTCCTTCCATGTGAGCCTCCCAGGAATAGAGGTAGTTGGGGACTCTGTCCCATGCGTAAGGAATGAACGAGGATTAACAATATCAGATAAAGAAGTTATGTCTTACCGTAACGTTCCATCTGTATTATAGATCCTCGTTCAGTCATTACGACCCTCCCTCCTTCCCCCTCCTGTGGTTTCTAGTGGATCTCACCATCCAGTTCTCTTAGGTTATTTGACCAGAGGTAGCCTCTATCTTCTTTAACTTGCAAATTCAATCTGAGGTAACAGGAAAAGGGTAATTGTGGGTAAGAGTTTAGCTCGAGAGTTTGAAGCTGATGCGAGCTTGGAAAATGGCCGGCTCTGTTCCGAGCTCAGGACCAATACCCATGCGTAATGACTGAACGAGGATCAACAATACATATGGAATGTTATGGTAAGACATAACTTCTTTTTCCTCAATATAGGCCATGAACAGATTGGCATATGTGGGGGCAAAGGAGGCTTCCATGGCAGTTCCTTTAATCTGTAGATAACAGTTCCGAAAATAAAAACATTTTTAGTCGAAACATGCTCTGTTAAACAGAGTAAGAATGTATTAAAGCCCGGTTGATACAATTCAAACCTAGATAGCCAATATTCTAAAGCCTCCAAGCCCGCTCAATGGGGAATATTTGTATATAATGCAGAAACATCCAAAGTACACATAAGCCACCCTGCATCCAACTGCATATCGGAGATGACCCTAAGAAACTCAGTGGTGTCTTGAATCCTTGCTCTGACCCATTTGAGCAAGGGTTTTAGATACAAAGTCAGGAACTGGGATAGAGGTTCAGTGATTGAGCCTCTGCCAGAGACAATTGGCCTACCTGGTGGGTTTTGTAAGCTCTTATGTATTTTTGGTAAAAAGTGTATATACTGGCTGGAAGGGTCCCAAACTGTTAAATGGTGCACTGTGTTGTCCGTTATAATCCCCTCTTCTTTAGCAGAATTCAAGAAGCAATCTATTTGCTTCTTGAAGCCGGTAGTGGGATCACATACCATTTGTGTATAATAGCGTTTATCATAGAATTGTCTCATTGCTTCCATATTATATTGTGACCAATCCTGTACCACCTTTGTCTGCTGGCAGTATTACTAGTTCATGAGTGGTACCCAATTCCTTTATGTCCATCTCATGTTTCGATAAACTGTTAGATTTTGCACGGTGATTCCTGTAGTTGAAATGTAACTCTTTGAGAATTGAGTTCTGAAACATGAGTACAGTAGGATGCATGGGTGGAATGAAGTTGAATTTGTGATATTAAATCCATGTTGTGGTACTGATTCAGATGCTGTGTGGAAAAAGTTTCAGGTTAAGGCATCTACAAAAAGAGGATATATCCTGTGCAAAGGTGTCCCCAGACGCACAAAAACAGGTATACAATTTAAGGCTTTATTCAGTAGCTTAACATGAGTGGGTGATAATTCAACAGAGGTAATATTAAGTACATTATTCTGTTCTACTGTACCATGAGTTTGAGCGACTCTTCCATACTGTCTACCCCTGTGTTCCTCCCTCCGCTTTTGTTTGCCCCTAAAGGGATAGGCATGTTACTTTTCTTTGACACTGGTGAGTCTTTGTAGAGGACTCGAAACCAGAGGAGGATTCCTCACCTGAATCCTCACAACTAGATAAGGTTGATTTCATCAGTATGGAACGTGGTCTCTTTCTTTTGACAGCCTTCCTTGTTCATAGGTTCAAATCTCACATGTTTTGTAGTGGCATAGGAATGTCCACCCTCATAATCTGTTACATCGCTATGAAATTTTTTCATCTTTTCTTGTAACTGTTGCTCTAATGACAAAAGATCCTAACTCAATTTCCTTAAACAGTTGTATCCCTCTTGACCCTCATATTTCACAATATCAATGCACATATATGTGATATCAGATATGTTTTTGTCAATGGTTCTATCCTAGTATGATGCTAGGGTTTTAACAAATTCCATAGGTGCTTTATGTTGCACCTCAGCCCATTGTTCTAGAAGGATAGTATCGGCATCAGGAACCAAGGGTTGAATTCATACCCTCAAACCTCTGGGTAAGATGTCTTTAGCTATGTATGCCTTAAATAATTTGGCATTCCATACATAGGCCCCCCAGGGCCCGCATATTTTTAAGTTTGTGAAATTCTGCTTCACACATTTGTTTGCGTGATACTCTGTTCCAGTCTATATGCTATTTAGTCCAAAAATTGCCAAGTCATCCCTATCCGATGATAAACCCTTGAGTATATTAGTGAGATCCATCTGTGGGTCAATCTCCCATATAGAAATGAATAAAATATATAATACGCTATTGTTGGACTGTGATATTCCCCAAAGAAACTAATTAGGAAGGTTGTATATAGTAAATGGCAATCCCAACAATCAGCACATGTGTTGTGTTTAAGTATAATAAGCACCTATGCAGTTGCAAACAATACCAACCACTGAAAACACATTCAAGCAGTGCTAAGTACCCAGTCTAAATTCAAAAGTATTAATATATAAAGCCAATGCTTACTGATTATCATCAAAAGAACCAACGACAATAATAGCCCCTGCTGGACCCAGAGTTACCAAACACTTTGTGCTTATGAAAAAATAAATATCCATATATGATCCAAGGTGAACGAAAATATGGACAATAGTCCCTGCATGTAGTAATAACATTCCACTTATGATTTCAGCAGTGCTACACTCACAATAAAAATATCAAACAAAATGAGAGTATATTTAATCAGTAACATCCGCACTTGGGTATACATATGCATGTTTACAATATTCCAATTATTTCTATTTGTTTATATTTATATATATATATATATATATATATATATATATATATATATATATATATATATATATATATATATATATATATATATATATACACACACACACACACACACACACACACACACACACACAGGTATGGAGCTATTTGTTGGGTTCTGTGTGGATGCTTGTGCGCCCTGATATACCAAATACATTGTTTTTTTTTTGTTGATCATTCAAGTTTGTTTATTTTGTGAACCTTGGGTGCATTTCTGTTACGATTGTAACTAAGAGTATTAGGACTGACAACACATGGGCTTAATACCTTGGTTCTGTGTGTTTGGATTATATATTAAAAACCGTTCTGGACGCTCTCTAAACAAACAACATTTATGATTCCTAGCCGAGGATTTATACAACAATTTGCATTGTTCTGGACACTATTTGGATGTTTGGGACATTAGCGTTTGATACCCGAATCAGAATCCTTCGCTCAACCCATTTGGTGGCTATACACATGCTTACACTATTGGAATCATTTGGACACATTATTATTGTGGACTATATATTACTTTACTATTACAACGGGAAAGATGTTCTTCGTGTTTCACTGTTGCAGTCATTACATTTGGGTAATCTGCTGGCAGGTTGCCCTCAGTTGGCCTGATTAACAAAGTCTTTGTTCCTGCTTCGTTTGCTGTCCCTTCTTCCATGATGTCAGGGGTATAAAACATGCAGCCGACGCCATTACATCAGTCTTTCTTGCCATGCAGTGCCCGAAGCAGAAGCAGTTTGCAAATGCCAGTCAGCCGACTCCTGAACCGAAGTCTTCAACTAAAAACTAAGTACCCTGTTGGGGAAACTTTTTCTTGCTCCATACAGATGTCAATAAAAGTTAATAATTGTATTACTTGTGGGAAGCAAATACCTCATAAGGGTTTTCATTTGTACTGTATTGCTTGCCTAGGCCCTGACCACAACATACCTTGCTGTCGTTGGTACATATTTGCTTCTAAATATTTCGGTTCTCTGTTTAATTATCCAGAAATGACATCGGTTAGCCATCCGACTACCGGAATACCGAAAAAAACGCAAAGAAAAAGACAGGCCATTGAGATACAAAACTGCCGAAGACGCTTCTAAGCCAGTCGCCAGTTTGCCGGTACTCAGTGAGGTGCTTTCGCAGCCCCTGATACTCACTACTTCTGATTCGCAGGCCTCTACTGAGACCCATTTGGAGTCCGGTATGTCGCAAAATGCTTCACCTATGGAACCCGCGGATGTCTCTACCTTGGATGAGTCTGTGCAGGCACCGGCTTCTGAGGGTGTATTCAGGCCTACAGACTTGCATATTAAACAGACACCACCTTCAGTTTTAAGGCCAAAATCAAGGTCTAAAAAGACGCCCAGGCCACATGTTCAGGCCCCTGTGCCTAAAAAACAAAAATTATCAAAATGGCTCAAGATTTAATTACTCTAATCAGGGGTAGTCACCCCCCCCCCCCCAATCTAAGAGGCCTAGGGCTGAACTTGATTATGAATCTTCTGAACAGGACTCTGTTTCTTCTGACTCTTCAAATGAACTGGATTTGTCCATACCTACTTATGAGGACTCTGATGCAGAGGATTCTTTTCCTTCTGCTTCTCCGCCTGAGGATTTTTCTTTTGAGGAAATTTTACATACCTTAAGGGAGCATTTCCACTGGGAAAGTCAGGATTGTTTTGAATCCAAGAAGAGGCTTAGGGATTTCCTTCTTCCTCAGCATAGGCCTGTGGCTATACCTCCTGTACTAGATATTGTTGATGTGTTTTCAGAATCCAGTATAGCCCCTGATTCCCTGCCCTCTGGCCCCTTGTAAACCAGACAGATACTACAGGGTTCCCGACTCCCACAAATTCCTTTTCAAAAATCCTGTTGCGGACCCTGAAACTGTTTCTCAGGGGCCCAAGGGCATTAAGGCTTCTGCTGCTAAAAATCCTACTCCTTCTGATAGAGACTCCAGGGTGCTGGATAGATGGGGTAAAAAGGTTTATACTTCTGCATCCTTGGCAGTCAGGGCTTTAAACTGTCAATTCCATATGCTAAAATATCAACAGCATATAATGGGAATGCTTTAACAGAAAATTATGTTGATTTCTGACTGTGTGGAAAATGAGGATTTACAGGATTTATTGCATTCAGCTCAAGTTGGAAAACATACTTTGCAATGTGGTTTTGATTCTTTGGAGGCCTCTTGCAGGGCTGCTGTTACTGGGTCTGTGCTTAGAAGGCATGCTTGGCTTAAGAAAGCAGTCTCTGCCTGATCATGTTAAAGCAAAATTGTTGGATGCTCCTTTGCAGCAGGACTGTCTGTTTGGCAATAAGGCTGAAGAAGTTCTAAAAATGATGGAAGATAAAGCTAAACCTATGCAAACTGTGAAAGATTTCTTAGAGGTACAACCTCCAAGATTTAGTAGGCACTGGCCTACTAAGAACTGGTTCTTTCCAGTTCCTTCCAGAGCCACTCAGGTCAAGCCCAGGCATTCCAAAAGTACCAGGTTTCAGTCCCAAGGGACTTTCAGAACTAAGCAATGGGGGTGCCTCCACTTCTAAATGTGGAAATAAGACACCACCCTATGGTAAACAGTCTCAATGACTTTCCTTTAAAATTACCAAGCACTTAACCTTAGTCTCCCTTTTGGGGGGAAAATTAGCTCTTCATGCAAAAAACTGTTAACTTATAACCCAAGACAAATGGGTTTTAAATATAGTGTCCCAGGGATACAAATTTCATTTCCACACGTTGCCAACTCCAAACGGATGGCCAGACCTGCCCCCAAATCAGTGGGCAGAGGCTCAGAAACAAATACTTTCCCTCCTAAACATGGGGGCTATTCAACTAGTACCATAAGAGGAAAAGGGACAAGGTTTCTATTCCAGACTTTTCCTGGTACCCAGAAAAGACAAATCATGGCATCCAATTCTGCACCAGTCTACTCTAAACACCTTTCTGAACATTCCAAAATTCAAGATGCTGACTCTTCACCAGTTACTTCCTATGCAAGGCAAGGATGCCTGGTTGATAACTGTAGATTTAGAAAAGGCTTACCTGCATATCCCAATCAGGGATGCCTACGCTTCAAAGCAGGCTTCTTGCATTATCAGTTCTCTGCACTGCCCTTTGGCTTATCTACTGCACCCGGGGTATTTACAAAGTAACTGGCTCCAGTAATTGCATTTTGCAGGCAAAGAAATATTCAAATATATCCATACCTGGACAATTGTCTAAGGCAGAAAACCATGCCATTCTTCTAAAACATCTGGCATTTGTAAAAAGGATTCTAATTTGTCTAGGTTACACCATAAACAAAAATAAATCACAACTGGTACCCTCCCAAAGAATTACATTCCTGGGTGCAAGCTTGAATACAGTTGCCCAGATGGCTTTCCTTACGCCAGAAAAGCAAATTCATTTGGTGACTTACTTCAAACAGGTGGCCACAAAAACCCTGCTGTCTGCAAGACAAATACTGTAAGCCTTGGGGTTCATGGCCTCCTGCATTCTTCTAATTCCATATGCAAGACTGCACATGAGGAAACTTCAGTGGTACTTAAGTTTATGGAGTCAACATGGTCATAGCCTGGAAACAATGATTCCTATCCTACCTTGCCTGCAACTAGAGTTCCTATGGCGGGCAGAGGCCTGCCACCAAAACAAGGGACTGCTATTCACACCACCCCCTGCTGCCCAAACCCTAGCTACACACTCATCAGACTACGTATGGAAGTGCATTCAGGGCAATTGGAGCCCAAATCAAATGCACCTTCATATCAATCAAAATGAAATGCTAGCTGTACAGAATGCACTGACTGCCTTCAAGGATGACCTTCATCCAGGACAGCTAATCGTAAAGACGGTAACTCTGTTATGTGGTACATAAGCAGGTGGGGTACACATTCCTACCCCCTCTGCAGACTAGCCATGGCATTGTGGAGCACGGCCTTGAGCTATCAAATACAACTACAAGCTCAATTCCTGCCAGGAAAGTTGAATATTCTGGCAGAAGAACTAAGCAGAAATCTCATGGACCCACACAAATGGAAACTGGAACCACGGATTTTCAACATGTTGACATGCAAATGGGGGAGCCCAGACATAGATCTTTTTGTCTCACCCCAGAACTACCAGTTGGACAATTTTTGCACAAGAACTCCTCACAAAAAAGCCTGGAAAGTGGATGCTCTGTCCTTCAGCTGGAAAAACCTATCAGTCTATGCCTTTCCCCCCTCTGCCTCTGCTCTTCAAAATTCTACTAAAAGTCAAACAGGGCAAACCAAAAATGATTTTGATTGCTCCAGACTGGCCTCGCCAACACTGGTACCCAGTCCTATGTAGTCTGTCACAAATTTCTCCATGGCACCTGCCTCAGACACCTTCCTTACTGTCTCAGCAGGAAGAACCAAATTCTGCACCCTCGGCTCCAAACTTTGAATCTTGCAGCTTGGCTAATCATTTCAATTCCCCCTTTTCATCCCTCAGCAAATCTGTGATGGATGTCATTTTGGAGGCAAGAAGACCTAGTACTAGAAAATCTTATGCTGACAAATGGAAAAGATTCTGTGCCTGGAATCAGTCTCAAGGGATGAGAAGAGCAGCGCCCAATTTACCTCAGATTTTGCAATACTTAACTGAGAATGCTTCACAAGGGCCTGTCTTTTTCTTCCGTAAAAATCCATGCCTCAGCCATTTCGGCTCATTACAACACAGAACACCCCCCCCCCCTTCTCTCATCCTCTGCTAAAGCAGTTTCTCAGAGGGGCCAAAAACTTGAGACCTCCCAGGAGAGCTCCAACCCCTGCCTGGGACCTTAATTTTGTATTGGAGAAACTCACTCTACCTCCTTTCGAGCCAGCTGCTACTGCAGACTTAAAATTCCTTTCCCGGAAAACAAACCTTCCTTTTAGCAATCACTTCAGCTAGAAGGATCTCTGAATTACAGGCCCTTATGGCAGTGGAGCCTTTCATCATCTTTCATGCGGACAGGGTGTCACTCGGGACCAATCCATCCTTCATGCCCAAGGTGGCATCCAGTGTGGCTCTTAATCAGTTCATTCATTTGCCAACTTTCCTTCCCAATCCACAGAACAAGGGGGAGCGGATTCTGCATTCATTGAATGTAGACCGACAACTTAGATTTTACTTGGACAGGACTAAATCTCGAAGAAAATCTGAACTGCTGCTGATAGAATTTGCTGTAGGGGCAGAGGGAAAGGCTATTTCAAAGCAAACCATTTCTAAATGGATAAGCCATTGTATTCATTTCTGCTGTAAACACCATGGAAAACCTATCCCCCAGGGGATCAGATCTCATTCCACCAGGGCTGCATCTACTTCTACAGCCTTTCTCAGAGGTGTTCCTACCAGGGTTATTCTAGAAGCTGCTACCTAGAGTTCAGTTCATACTTTCACCAAGCATTATCACTTACAATTTTCTCTAAACCCAGAGCTGGCTTTGCCACTGCTGTTTTGCAGGGCCTTATAGCCGGTCCTAATGCTGTATAAATCCATCCTCCCAACCATAGCTTTGGGAATCTACCCAAATGTAATGACTGCAACAGTGAAACACGAAGAACATAGTACAGTTGTGTACCCCTGCTTACTTGATTTTTCACAAGGACAGAGATGTTCTTCGTGTTTTACTGTTGCAGTCATCACATTTGGGTTATCTGCCTGCAGGTAGCCCTCAGTCGGCCTGAATACCAGAGTCTTGGGATTTCTGCGTCAGATGCTGTTTCCATGACATCAGGTTGTCAGGGGTATAAAATATGCAGCCAACGTCATTACATCAGTCTTTCTTAACGTGCGGTGCCCGAAGCAGTTCGCAATCACAAGTGCCAGTCGGTCACCTCTTGAAATTTTCATTTTTTGAGTTTCAGACCTGAAGTCTTCTAAAAGATAATACCCCATTGGGGATCCTTTTTTTCTTGCTCTAACCGATGTTAGAAAAAATTAATTATCTTGCCTGTGGAACTGCGTCACCTGTTTAGATACCAGACCACGACGTCCCTAGTCTGTTTTGTGCCTTGTTCAATGCCCGAACTATTCGTAGTCTGGCTATTTGTGTTGCTAAATTCTTTCACTCTCTATCTCCATATTCTGAAATGGCTTCGTTAAGCCATCCGACTACTGATCTTCCGAAAAAACTTAAGGATAAAGACAGACCGCATAGGTCCAAAACTATCGACAACACTACGGTTAAGCTAGTTGCCAGTGAGCCAGTACTCTGAGGTGCTTTCTGATACCAGCTTCTGCAGATTCGCAGGCTTCTACTGAGACCCATTCGGAGTCCGGTATGCTGCAAGTTGCTTCTTCGACTATGGAACCTACGGATGTCTCTACCTTGGATGGGTTTGGAGCCACTGTGCAGGCACCAGCTTCTGGGTCTGGAGCCACTGTGCAGGCACCAGCTTCTTAGGGTGTACTCAGGCCTTCCGATTTTTATATTAAACCAACGACTTCGTTTCAAACCAAAAGTACCGAATTTCTCAGGCCTGAAGTCCACACTATGCCTAGGAAACAGATGACCAAAGCGCATTCTCAGGCCCACATGCCACAAAAACAAATGTTTAGAATGGCTGAAGACCTTATTACTTTAATTAGGGGAAGTCAGCCTTCCCCCTCAAAAAGACCAAGAACTTATTTTCCTTCTGATTCTTCAGATCAGAAGTCTGATAACTCTGACCCTTCTGATTACCAGGACATACCCTTATCTACCTATGAGGATTCTGATGCAGAGGATTCCATTCCCTCTACTTCCCCACCAGAAGATTTTTCTTTTGGTGAAACCCTGCATACCCTTAGGAAATATTTCCACTGGAATAGCCAGGACTACTCAGTCCAAAAAGAGACTCGGAAATGTTTAAACTTGTCTCAGCACAGGCCTCTAGCTATCCCTCCTGTTCTGGAAATTGTAGATGTCTTCTTGGAATCCAGCCTTAGCCCTAATACTTTGCCTCCAGTTCCCAGGAAACCTGACAGGTACTGTAGAGTACCTGACTCCCACAAATTCCTCTAAGAATCCTGCTACGGATCCAGAGACCATTTCCCAGGGACCTAAAGGCATTAAGGCCACAACGGCCAAAAGTCCTACCCCTTTGGCCAGGGATTCTAGGGCTTTAGACAGATGGGGTAAGAAGGTATACACCTCCGCTACTCTTGCCATCAGGGCTTTAAATTGCCAGTTTCATATAAATATCAGCAACGTATTATAGAACTAATTAAACAGAAAATTATCTTGATTCCTGATTGTGCAGAACATAAAGATTTACAAGAGTTAATACATTCTGCTAACCAAGTTGGTAAACATACTTTGCAATGTGGTTTTGTTGCCTTAAAAGCATCTTGCAGGACTGCTGTCACTGGGTCTGTTCTTAGAAGGCATGTTTGGCTTAAGGAACAAACCTTGCCAGACCATGTCAAAGCCAAAGTACTAGATGCACCATTAAACCAAAAGCATCCATTTGGTGATAAAGCAGAAGTCCTCAAAAGGATGGAGGAAAAAGCTGAATCTATGCAAACTGTTAAAGATTTCTTACAAGTATAGCCACCTAGATTCATTAGGCATTGGCTTTCAAAAAACTGGTCTTTTCCAGTCCCTCCCAGACCTTCTCAGTCCAAACCCAGGGGCAGCAGACCACCAAGACTACAGTCTCAGGGTATGCACAGATCTAAGCAATGGAGTGCACCCACGTCCAAAACAGAGTAGAAATCCACCATCCTATGGTAAAATCTCACAACGACCTATCCTTAACACTTCCAAGCCTTGCCCAAGTACTTGCACCTTTAGGAGGGAAACTTGCCCTGCATGCCAAAAACTGAGTACATTACCCAGGCCAGATGGGTCTTGAACATTATTTCCCAGGGATACAGATTCCACTTTCACTCAATCCCTACCCCAAGCGGATGGCCAGACCTCCGCCCATACCAGTGGGCAGAGGCCCAAAAGCAAGTACTTTCTCTTCTCAATATCAAAGCTTTTCAGCCTGTCCCATTAGAACAAAGGGGACAAGGTTTTTTATTCCAGACTGTTTCTGGTATCCAGAAAAGAAAACTCTTGGTCTCCTGTCCTGGATCTGTCTATTCTCAACACCTTTCTGGTGGTTCCAAAATTCAGAAGGCTTACTCCCCAACAGCTGCTTCCTATGCTAGCTAAGTACTCCTGGCTAGCAACCCTAGACTTAAGAAGCTTATCTTCACATCCCCATAAGGGAATCTTTCAGGAAATATCTACGTTTCAGAGCAGGCTCTATGTATTATCAGTTCTCTGCACTTCCCTTTGGCTTATCTACTACACCCAGGGAATTGCAGGCAGAGAATGATTCAAATTTACCCATACTTGGACGATTGCCTGATTCAGGTGGACAATCAGGAATTGCTGCTGCAGCACCTGACATTTGTAAAGAGACTTCTAACTTCACTGGGGTACACCATCAGCGAAAAGAAATCACATCTGGTACCCAGCCAACAGATTGTATTCCTGGGAGCAAGCTTGAACACAACTTCCCAGATGGCATTCCTCACTCCAGAAAAACAAATTTATTTGACAAACTACTTCAGTCTACTAGCCACCAAAACCCAGCTATCTGCAAGAAAAATACTGCAGGCCTTAGGCTTCATGGCCTCTTTCATTCTACTAATTCCATATGCATGACTGCATATGGGGAAACTTCAGTGGTACTTAAGTCTTTGCTGTCAACATTCTCAGGACCTGGAAACAATGATTCCTATCCTTTCTTGCCTAAGGACAGCGTTCCTTTGGTGGGCAGAGGCCTGCTACCACAACAAGGAACTCCCTTTCACTAAACCCCCTGCCTCCCAAACCCTAACAGACGCATCAGACTATGCATGAGAGGCTCACATGGCAGGATAATGCATTCAAGGCAAATGGAGCCCAAAGCAAATGCACCCGCATATCAATCAAAAAGAAATGTTAGCTGTACAGAATGCTCAGACAGCCTTCAAAGGCCTTATTCTTCCAGGACAACTATTGGTAAAGACAGACAGCACCACAGTTATGTGGTACATAAACAAGCAGGTGGGAACCCACTCTGCAGATTAGCCATGGCTCTGTGGAACACAGCCTTGAGCAACCAAGTGCACCTGCAAGTTCAATTCCTGCCAGGCAAGCTGAAGTCACTGGCAGATGACTTGAACAGAATTCTCATGGACCCACACGAGTGGAAACTTGAACCCAAAATATTCAAGCTTTTGAGGAACAGATGGGGGGGGGGGGCACCAGAGGTGGACCTCTTTGCTTCCCCTCAGAACCATCAACTGAGCAAATATTGCACCAGAAATCCCCACAGCCAAGCTTGGAAAGTGGATGCCAGCACTGGTATCCTTTTGCGCAGTCTGACATCAATGCCTCCATGGCACCTGCCTCAGACCCCTTCCCTGCTGTCCCAGCAGGAGGGCCAGATTTTGCACCCTCAGCTACAGACCCTGAACCTAACAGCCTGGCTCATCCTCTGAATTCATCACCAGCAACTTTCAGTAAGCAGGTGCTGGATGTCATTCTTGAGGTAAGGAGGCCTAGTACTAGAAAATCCTATTTGGAAAAGTGGAAAAGGTACTGTTCTGGAGCCAGTCTCGGGGGGATGGACACAGCTGTGTCCAGTTTACCTCTTCTACTAGATTACTTAACAGAAATGCTCCACAAAGGCCGATCCTTCTCTTCAATTAAGATTCATACCTCTGCCATCTCAGCTGATAATACTGAGCCACCCCTCTTCTCTCATCCTCTGGTCAAACAGTTCCTGAGAGGAACCAAAAATTTAAGACCCCCCCCCCCCCCCAGGAGAGCTCCCACTCCTGCCTGGGACATTAACTTTGTATTGGAAAAGCTCATGCTTCCACCCTTTGAACCTGCTGCACAGCAGAGTTAAAATTCCTCACATGGAAAACAGCTTTACTACTAGCCATCACTTCAGCAAGAAGAGTGTCCGAGTTGCAGGCCCTTATGGCTGTGGAACCCTTCATTATCTTCCATGTGGACAGGGTTTCCCTCAGGACTGACCCATAATTTATGCCCAAGGGTGGTATCTAGTGTGGCTTTAAACCAATCCATTCATATGGCAACTTTTTTTCTAATCCTCAGAATAAAGGGGAAAGGATCTTGCACTCCCTGGACATACACAGGCAGCTCAAGTTCTGTCTGGACAGGACTAAACCTTTCAGGAAATCTGACCAGCTGCTAGTCAGCTTTGCTGCAGGGGCAGAGGGCAAGGCAATTTCAAAGCAAACCATTTCTAAATGGATAGCACACTGCATCCATTTCTGCTGCAAACACCATGATAAACCTACCCCACAGGTGATCATAACACATTCCGCTAGGGCTACATCAACCTCTACAGCATTCCTCAGGGGAGTCACTACCAGGGACATCCTGGAAGCTGCAACCTGGAGCTGGTACACACTTTCATCAAGCATTACCACTTGCCTATCTTTTATAAATCCAGAGCTGGATTTGCCACATCAGTCTTACAGGGCCTGCTTGCCAGCCCTAATGCTTCTTAACTACCTCCACCCTTACTCAGCTTTGGGAATCAATCCAAATGTGATTATTGCAACAGTGAAAAACGAATAACATAGTACAGTTGTGTACACTTACCATAAATGTAGATGTTCAAGTGTATTCACTGTTGCAGTCCTGGTTGCCCTCCCTCCAGCCTCCTGACTTCTCTTTACTTCTACCTATCTTTTTTGTTTGGCATTTCTTATGTCATGGGTATTTGTTTTTTGCTGGCGGTGTTCCATACCATGTAATTGTTTCCTCTTTTGGGGGAACCTGACATCTGTGGCAAGAAAAACTGATGTAATTGAGTCGGCTGCATGTTTTATACCCCTGACGACCTGGCGTCATGGAAGAAGCGACAGCATCCGACGCAGAAATCCCAAGACTCTGGTATTCAGGCAGATAACCCAAATATGATGACTGCAACAGTGAATACACTCAAATATCTACATTTATGGTAAGTGTACACAACTGTACTTTTCTCTTACAATGAGTCCCTCTTTCCTTGCCCAAAGTTGCTTCTAAATCCAATCTAAACACTGTATTCAGCTGCCAATGTTCTTTTCTAATTATTACAACAAAGGAGAGTGCATTCTACGTTCTTTGGAAGTGCACAGGCAACTATGTTTCTATCTGCATAGGACCAAATTATTTCGCAAGTCAGATCCACTCTTTTTGTGGGTTTTTCCCTGAACAAATGTGGTCCCCCAGTTTCGAAGGTGACTATTTCTAGATGGATTTCTAGCTGCATCTCCACAGTCTTACCTTAGACATCTTGAAGTTCCAAGAGGTATCAAGGCTTATTCCACAAGGTCTCTTGCTACGTCCTCAGCATTCTCAGCTAGACTTTCTGTTGATAACATTTGTGCTGCTGTCACTTGGTCTAATCCACACATCTTTATATCTCATTACAAGCTGGATTTTATTTCCAGGAGCAGGGCTTCCTTTGGCTCCACACTTCACCGTCATATCCTTCCTTGAGGCCTCCCAAAATGTATGGTAGCTGGGTACTCTGACCATATGATGATTAATAATGGCATGGATAACATCAGATAGTTATGTACTTAACATAACTTGGCATCTGTGTTATCCTGTGTCATTATTAGTCACATTTCCCTCCAACCATCCCACTACCCTGTTGGATCTTGAAGGAAGCTGGAGTTTCTTTGGGTTACGGATTCTGTTTTTGCAAGTGTAGTTTTTAGGAATGTGTTAGCAAACTCGATCTGAGGGTTAGAAGGCAGCAGAGCATTATTGGAGAGGGAGGAGCTAGAACCCTGGATCTGTCTGTTATAAGTAGCTGGCTTGGATTCAGTATTGGATCCTAGACCGTATGCTGATGAATGATGCCATAGGATAACAGAGATGCCAAATTATGGTAAATATGTTACTGTCTTTGTGTTGAGTTCTAAGCCTCTGACATTGGTGAAGGCTTCTGGGAACCTTCCTATAAGCAAGAAAAAAGTCATTAGCAAAAGGCATGGGAAGAAACATGAGGCTGAGGATGTCCTCTTTGGGTGACTCTGGTCTTTCCTAGGTCTGGTAATTCTGCACATACTGAAACACTTTCTTAGAACCCATTTTCTGAGTAGTTGTCAACTAAGGAATGCAGCACGACCATTCTGCAGGCCAGCATTCCATCTGCTTTTTATTTACCTTCCCAGAGTTTTAAACTCCTCTGTGCTTTCTGATAATGAGATGGCCTCTGTATGATCCTTGCAGTCTGATTATGAAAGGTTAGGTCTGCATGTCTATGGCATTTATTTAACAGGAGGTTCCTGGGGACTGGATTGAGGTCTCTCTAACCTGATCGTGACTAGAGGGTTCCACTGTAGTTTCTGAAACTGAGGCAGAAAGCACCAAAGACCAAACTGATGCATTTCAGCTTGTGTTGGCCTGTCAGGCAGTGCCTCAGATCCTTCCATTTCCCAAGCTTCCTCCCAGCAAGTGTTCCCAACTGGCTTAGGATTTCGTATCCACACTTTAAGTAAACTACTTCAGATCTGAACTTTTGCTCTTCAACCTGTGGGTATTTTGATCCGGATTGGATCCAAGACTGCAGCTTCACCAGCATCTGATCCAGGCTCCTCCCCTTACCCATAACACCCCTCCATCTCCTTTTCCTCAGATATTGTTTGCCGTGGCGTAGCCTAGCATTGTGGTTTCAGAGCTCCAGGCGTGGTGATTGTCTATAGCAATTTGTTGGCAAGTGTGTTATTTCTTGTAGCATTAGCGTCGCGTTCCTCCCACTTCGTTAGTCTATCTGTGGTTGGGTCGGTAAATGCTGTTTGTACTTACTTGGCATGGCTGAGCAGACTAAGCCTGTTTTTTTTGGAAGTACATGGTATGTGGCCACAACTGTCCCCAGCTGATGGCCGCACTGTGCGTTGTGTTCTTAGGAGTCCATCACCTTTCTACTGCCTGCTTGATTTGCGTGGGCTTTAATCCAAGGGTGTTGAAAGACCGCAAGGCCAAGTTAGTTATGAAGGGACTGCTTTCTGCTTCGGGGGTGGCTGTCCCCGTGACTACTCCAGTCATGGCTGTGACTGCCTCTACTTCTTCAACCTCCTCCCAGGCTGGGAATCATCCTCCTGAACAGAGGTCTGTAGAAGGGTAACCATCTAAAAAGGACAAGGATAAGGTGAGGAAGAGATCCCGGACCAATCGGGTCTGTTGGATCCTCCTCAGAAACTACAGGCTATTTCTAGGCCTAGCACTCCATGGCTCCGATCGCGAAGGTTCTTGCTGGAGGAGCCCAGAGCTTCTTCAAGAGCCTCTGTGCACTGACATTCCAGGTAGGTGTCAGTGGCATCATCATCAGTGCTCCACCAAAAATTTAAGTGAAGTGGAGATGGACAAAATGATGCGAAGATTCATTCGCACCCAGATCCAGACGAGTGTATTGCCAGCCCCCTCTCCCTCTGGGATGGGGAAATTCCTTCCCTTTTTCACCCCTATAATTCCTTCTCTGATCCAACCCCAGGTATCTGAGTTTTTGGATCCGACAGATCTTAGTTCGTGGCTTGGCGCTGATGTTACCTTGTACCTCGACGCCAGGCATTACCTTGAGCACTTTGGATCTGAGGTGGGGTTTCCATCTGCTCCGATTGTGTCAGATCACTGTCCTCCCCTCAGCATCTTGGCGCCTGTGGGCTCTGCCCCGATTCCCCAGTCAGATCTGAGAAGAGCTGCTTCCCTACTGGTGTCCCAGGAGGCTTGCTCTCCTTCTGCATTGGATGTGGTGGAAAGGGTTCTCCCAAGTGGTTTGAGGCCCCTGACTATTTCCTTGAATTCCACTCCGACTCCCTTGGCTCTGGATGTGGCTTCGGCTATTTTGTCCACTTGGGGACAGTCCGTGCTTGATTTGCCCCAGGCGGTTCCTCTTGCGGAACAATAAGCAGTTTGCAAGTCCACTCCGGAGAGTCCCACTGAAGAGGCTCCTCGCAAATGGATGTCAGAGAGCTAGCTGAGTTGTCCCTGGAATGAGTCGCCAGAGGATAAGTGCACATTCTCTGCAAGGATGGCCACTTTAAAAGTGGTATCCGACACTCCTTACGAATGCCACAGAAGGAGCAGCAAGGGGGCCAGGTCTGGCGTTGCCATGAGGCGACATGGTTTGCGCAGGCTGTGTCAGTTCATGGAACACTTGAAAGGCATCATTTGAGAATGCCCCTTATGATGGTTCTTCCTTGTTGGGAAGACCGTTCGCAAGACATTGTCCCAGAGTGAAAAGGAAGGGTGGACACTGTCTGCTGTTGGGATCTGCTTCTCTACCCCTCAAAAATCCTTCTGCAGGAATCAGCAAGGGCAAAAGATGATGTGGTTGCGGAAGTCTCGGCATTCCCGGGACACTTGGGATTCATCTTCTCCCAGAGGCAGAAGAGATTTTCATAGACAGCGGCCCAGAGGCATAGGGGGGGTCTGAGGAATGTGGGGTCTCTGGAACCTTTCTCGAACAGGGTTGTACAGCAGCCCTGAGAGGTTGCCTGACTGCTCTGCAGGCAGTCGGGGGTAGTCTTTCGTTGCACATAACGGCATGGGAGTCCGTGTCAGCCGACCGTTGGGTGCTTCAGACCATATCCAGAGGCTATTCCATCCCCTTTGTGGTATCTCCTCTTCCCCCAAAACACCTCACAGGCATACAATGCAAAGGGAGGTAGCAGTGCTCGAAATAAACAAGCTGCTAAAGAAATGAGTTATCCAACCCATTCCCCAAGATCAGTCTGGATCAGGCATCTATTCCAAGTTCTTTTTGGTGCCAAAACAGCCTGGGGACTTGAGACCTATTCTGGATCTTTCCACCCTCAACCTGTCGGTTGTCAAAGAAATTCCGGATAGTCGCTTTGTAGTCCATCCTGCCTTACCTGCAAGAGAAAGACTGGATGTACTCGATAAGTTTCCAGGATGCGTACTACCATATAAAGATACACAGATGCTCTAGGAGGTTCCTCCACTTCCGGCTAGGGGCCAGTCATCAGTTTCGAGCCCTACCCTTCAGTCTCACCATAGCCCCCAGGGTGTTCACCAAGTCATGGCAGTTGTAGTGGCTTACCTGAGGCTTCAGGGAATACAGGTCTTTACACACCTGGACGATTGGCTCCTTGTTGCACCCACCAAACATTTACTTTGTCAAGCCAGAGACTACTTTATGAAACTGTCGGCTCATCTGAGAATCGCTATCAACACAGCCAAGTCTTCTCTGAACCCTGTCCAGGTTCTAGAGTACATTGGAACAAGGATAGACACACTGCAAATGAAGGTTTTTCTAACCCCAGAAAGAATTCAGAGCTTACAACTCTGTGTGTCCTTGATCACTCTGTCTCACCTCCCCTCAACAAAGATGGTATTACGAGCTCTTGGTTCCATGGCAGCCACCATTACTCTTTGTGCTCGTCTACATATGCGGGTACTAGAGTGGATATTAGCAGTCCAGTGGTCGTGGTTACATTTACCCTTGATTCATCCAGTACTTATCAGCAGGGCTGGCAGGGAGTCCCTCCTCTGGTGGACGCACTCCTTGGAACTGGCCGAGGGATGCCCATTTATTGCTGCCCCTCCCCAAACCATGGTGACCAGGGACGCCTCCCAACTAGGGTGAGGGGTGCATTGCTCGGGAAGGACAGTCCACAGCACGTGGTCCCCGAACGAGACCAAGTTGCATATCAGTGTTCTAGAGATGAGGGAGGTCCTTTTGGCATTGTAGGCCCTTGATGCCTTTCTCCCTCTGGGAGCTATTGCAGTTCAGTCTGACAAAATGTCAGTACATCAACAAGCAGGGAGGGACCAGATCTTACCCCATTTGTCACGAGGCCATGAGAGTGTGGAAATGGGCAATTTCACCAGCCAGTTTCTTGTAGCAACGCACATTCCAGGACGGTCCAACATAACTGACAGACATTATTCTGATGCCTTACAAGTAGTCTCTGAATCTTTTGGTAGCTGAACAGATCTTCCTCAAGTGGGGTTGGCCTTGCTCCAATCTCTTCACATCTCTTTCCAATGTGACGTGCAGCAAGTTCTTCGCTCTGAACCCCCCCAGGGACACTGTACTCTGTGCTTGGCCTCCCGGTCTTCACTATGCTTATCCCCCCATTACTTCTTATTTTGAAATTCCTCCAGAAAGCGCACAGGCTGGGGAGCAGAGTGATTCACATTGCCCAGTTTTGGCCTCGCTAGTTGTGGTTTCCCTTCCTCTGGTCTCATCTCCTAGCTCCTCCATGGATCTTGGCTCTGATTCTGGATCTCATTTCTCACCCCTGTGGGTTTCCTCATCCAAACCTGGACAGTTTAAAGCTCACTGCTTGGGTGCTGCAGTTCCCTTGATAGTTAGTGCTCCCGGTTTATCCAATCTGGTCAAGACTATTCTGGTGGCAGCTCACAAATCATCTGCCAGGAAGCTTTACTGTAGTAAATGGAAGCGTTTCTCCATCTGGACTTCTCAAAGGGACCTGGACCCTTTCACAGCTCCAGTCCTGGTGGCGGTGGAATTCTTGGCGTATATATTCCATCACGGTGCTAGCTCTTCTGCTGTAAAAGTTCAACTGGCTGCCATTTCCAACTTCCATATTTGAGAGAACATGGTTTCTTTAGCATCCTCTAGACTTTGCAAAACCTTTATTAAAGGTACCTTTCTTTTAAGACCCCCGGTGAAGGATCCTACCCCTCCTTGGGGCCTGACTTTGGTTTTACAGGCTATGGTTGCTCCACCCTTTGAGCTGGCTGTGTCAGTAGACCTAAAATTTTATCTTGGAAAACAGTCTTCCTAGTAGCTATCACCTTGGCTAGGAGGGTTTCAGAACTTCAAGCGTTGTCTATCAAAGCTCCATATGTGATTTTCCATAAGGACAGAGTGTCACTTCATACCAGTCCATCCTTTCTTCCCAAAGTGGCTTCTGAGACCAATATTAACCAGACGATTAACTTACCTGTGTTCTTCCCAACTTTTCTAACAGGGGTGAATATAAATTAAACTTAGATGTATATAGATAACTAAGGTTTTACTTAAACCGAACTAAGGCCTTTCGCAAGTCCAATCAGTTATTTGCGTCTTACTCTAATCCTTTTCTGGGCAAACCAATCTCCAAGGTAATGTTGGCTCAGTGGATCTCTCATTGTATCCTTCAGGTATACAAAGGCATGTCACCTCCAGGTCAAGTAAAAGCCCATTCTACCAAGTCCATGGCCACCTCTGCAGCCTTCCAGGATGTCTCTGGAGAATATCTTTTCTGCAGCTACATGGTCCTCATCTCATACCTTTATTTCTCACTGTAAACTGGACATATCTAGAGGGAGAGCATCCTTTGGCTCCACGGTGCTCTGGAATGTCCTTCCATGAGGGCCACCCAGTTGTTTAGTAGCTGGGGACTCTGTCCCACAGGTTGAAGAGCAAATTATGGAAACTACATCAGATAAAGAAGTTATGTACTCACCATCTGAGTAGTTGTACTTCATTTGTCTTCATCAGTCCCTCCCTCCTTCCCCCTGACCTTATTGTTTTATTATACTGGTATGTAGGAGAGGGTGTCTCTGCGACTCTTCTCTTCATACTTGTTAGGTTTTGTGAATAACCCATTGTGGTAAGGTCTCATTGTGTCAGGCTTGGATTTATGGTGCAGCAAACTCTATCTGAGGGAAGGAACGAGATGGAGGAGTATTATGGGGATGGGGTGGAGCTCATATCAGATGCTGGTGTAGCTGCCGTCTCGGATCTGATCCGGATCCAAATACCCTCACGTTGAAGACAAATGAAGTACAACTACTCAACTGGAACATTATGGCGCGTACCTAACTTTTTATCCAGCATTGAAAATCCCTCAGATGTTTGGGGTCACTTCTTAGAACATAAGGGTGGAATCTACTGTGCAAGATTCTGTTGCTGCTATTTGAAGCAGACGTTCCAGTGGAAAACAAGGGAGTAAGGCCCAGTTCTGTTAAGCTGTCTTAGGCCTGCCTGATCCTAAGGCACTTGGGTGTCCTTTGGTCATGGATGTCCTGGAGGATGTTTACCAACAGATCTATGGAGGCATACCCCCTCCCATTCCTGTGAAACCTAACAGTTTTTCCAGGTTCAAGGATTCCCATAAATTCCTAAACCAGTTTTGATGTCCCTGGATTCCATTAAGGGATCTACCCTGTATCTATCCAGAAAACATTTCCCCAAGTGATAGCATTAACAATATTCTCAACAGATTGGAGAAAAAAGGTTGGCCTCTGGTACCATGTCCTTCTGAGCCTTGAACTGCCAGCCTCACATACTTACCTTCTAGTAATTCCTGCTGGCGAAGATGAAGGCTAGGAAGAGGAGATGTCAGTTAAGGGTCTGAAATACGAGATGCTTCAGTTATGTTGCCTCTCTGCTCAGCTGGCCAAACACTCACAAGAAATATGGGCATAATGCTGTATATGCTTCATGGAAGGCAGCAGAGGTAGAGTCTGTGATTTGGGGATGTACCTTGTTGAGGACTCTAAATGCCAGACCAGGTAAAGATGGGGTAAACGTTTGGTTTTGGTTCCATCTTAGCTGACATACATCCACACATTTTTTGTGTATGTCATGTTGAAATTAGTTTCAGTATGTTTGGCTTTATTGGGTATTTTTTTTCTAGGGATTGTTCACTCCTTCAGTTTGCCTCCTCACACATGCCACTTGCAGAAAAAAGATTTTATAAGTTTTTTTATCCAGTTCAATTATAAGTTTGATTATCCATTTGGATTATCTAAAAAACCCTAGGTCCCAATTAAGTCTCTACTTTGAGCATTGTATAATTGCCCTAATAAACATTTATGCCATTGTCTTTAGTAGTTTCTAAAGTTCCCTTTGCTTAAGAAATGCACAGTGGCTTGCTTGATCATTGCTGGTAAACAGTTCTTTTACCTGAATTTTTGTTATCCTGTCAATTTTTGTTAATCCAGTGGACAATATATTTTTCTTTATATTGTAGTCCACTGCACTAAGTTGACTAAATCCTTCCTTACCACAGTTTCATTTGTTGTGTCTCACTCTAAGCCTTGGAGTTTGCAGTCTCCCATTTTGCCTCTTGCATTTCAAAACCTCGAAGTATAGCCTTTTTGTTTTACTTTAATTCTCACAGATTATGAGAATCCCATGGTCCTGCTTTATCATTCCACCACCAATTACCCCTATGTCTTGCACCGTAATCACAGTAGCTGATATTTTATGGCCTCTCTGTGGCATTCCTGTTCCTCCTTGTTCTGATCATCTTTACTTTTGCGTACTTTGTATATATATTTTTTCATATAATGATGCAATCATTCTGTGTCTGCACCACCCTGCCATTTCCTGTCTAACCTGTATGTTGCTGTTGCCATATCCTCACCTTGTTCATAGTCCTTCCCCATTTTTCTGCCATAGTTTCATTGTCTATTTTTAAATGCATTGCCACTTGCAGTTCTTCCATATTCTTTTTTTAAATGTCTTGCATTGCATAATAACATACTGTCAGACACTTTTTAAGTCATTTAACTCTGATTTGCTGTTAGAATACCAGCTCCACTTGGCTGAATTTATAATGTTCCCCTCTTGTTTCTATGCTGTTTAAAGGCATAATACAGACATAACTTTCCAAAATTTTTAAGCAATGTTTTTCCTTGCAGACTTGGTCTGTTCATGGAATATAGCTGATCTTTTTGCCAAGCATCTCCACCTCCCTAACTCCTAACAGTACTGTTGAAGCCATTAATTATTCTCACTAAATTTGTATTGTAGTTGTTGCTTGTTCTCCCCGCGTTCATGTGGATTTCCTCCGGGTGCTTCAGTTTCCTCCCACATTACAAAGATATGCATCTGGAGCGTTTTTCCCTGGCCCTCTGCTGAAAATTGGCTCCTTCCAAGTCCGACTTTTCCAGTAAACAAATGTTAAATAAAAATAAAATATGGTACAGGTAATGCTTCAGAAAAAGTTGAGTTCAACCCAGCAGTGTTAACATCTCTTGCTACCTCTTGTGCCTAATAAGCTATCACAGCAGTTTTCTCTAATAAATCATTTGTACCAGCCTTCAGTATCACCCATTTCCCTTCGCCCAAAGTGTTAAAAGTCCTCCGTTTTGATTTTTAGTCTTGCTTGCTTGCTTTGTATGCCACGTCTCCCAATTACTATTTTCTTTCTGCGCATGTTGTATTTTGGCGCATGTGACACGAGTTAGTATGCAAGTTATTTCTGAACATTGTTACTTTCCTCTTCTTGTCCCCAACAGTTTATTTTGTTCACTCTCTTGTATTAATTGATGTACTGCCTATTTGTTCGTTATGTTATTTACATCTTCTTCCTTCTGTTATCAGTTCCAGGATAATTATACCGGCATGTTGTCTCTGTCAAACTAGATGAACATTGAATACATACAAACTTACTCTGCTACAGGACAGAAGGTTATTGTTAGTTTCTCTTCTTCTAACCTAACAACTTTGTTTAAAAAAAATATCTAGGTATATAGTTGAGGACTGACTTCAGTGTCTTCAACACAGTTCCACACTGCATTTTCTTACCTATAAAATGTTCCGTACACTGCTGCATAAAAAATCTCACCCTGGCATTTTATTATTCAGCTTTCCCAATGCGCACCTTTTTGGGTTTGAGTGAAGTTTCGTTATACTTCTGGAATTTGTCTCTGGTTTATATTAAGCATTTTTGCCAGAGAAAGAAAAAAATACATAGCAAGATAGTTTTAGTTTTCCCCACTCACTGAGTTCGCAAACCTGTTTTTCCTCTGGGTTTACAAGCATGTTTCTTTAGAAATTTACAACTCTCTTCTTAGGTTCCTGCCTGATGTAGGAGATTACTAGGATAATAGCAAACCGCCCTTACAAGCCTAGCCTTATTTAATCCAAGTTTCCTAATTTTCATGAGCTAGGTGAATGTAGTTCATAGAGATATGAGCCTATGGTATAGTATCAAATACTGACTACTTCTCTCTGAGAGACATAGGTGCCACCTCTGGAGTAAATTTAGAATTGCCCATCCGTTAATCTAGGTTGCACTTGAAGAGGGTTATAGAGCCTTGCTTCGTGTGAATAGAAAGCTTGTTCCAGAGAATGGATAGTCTCTGAGAAATGTAGCCATCTGTCCAACATGATTTATGGCAGAGGCTAGGTTAAGATCCCTGGAATGCTTGACCCTGTATCAGTTTGATTTACGCATGTTGTAACATTGTCCTACATGGCATGTTCTGATCCGGCCCTGATGGAAGGCGCAAATCACCCCTTATAGGAGACTGAGTACAGTGGCAGGGCTTTCAATCTTTCCGTGTAGGACTTGTTTTTTTTTTTGTACTCTGTCTTCCTGGTGAGAAATCACTGGGGTCGCTCCAGCTGTTGCAGATGTCTGGTAAGGAACATGCAAAATGGTTCATTGTACTCTATTATTGCTCTGATGAGGGCCAAGTACAATGGAATTGTGACGTTCTTCGATCTGGATGGCTTTCCCTTATCTAAGAGTTGTGCCATATCGAAGGACTTTCCCACCACTGTGGATATATGGTAATCGAAGTTCATATTGTTGTCAACCCGAGTACCCAGATCACATACCACTGGGTGTACTCTTGGGGGGTGCTATCTATATTGTAATTAGCTGGGGTATTTGCTTTCCCAAAGGGAATAATTATGCCTTTTTGCATTTAGTTTCAACCCATGGCTCTGGTATTTGCTGTCATTTTACAGCTACATCCATTTCCTTCCCTGAGATCATAAACCTTTTGTGCTTTTAGAAATACACAGCTGTTGCTTTGTGACTTCAGAGTGAAGAAACTTGATTTAAATGCATGGCTCCTCAACTTCTTTGTACAAAAATCAAGAGAAAGTCAAAATTAATGGAGGGGCAAAGGCACAAAGTCAGGGACAGTAGTTAAGTTGTTGTCTTTCGGCTTTTCCTGGTTATGGGTCGCCACAGCGGAACTCCGGTCCGCTAATGATTGCCAGTAGATTTTTACGTGCCGAGTTGCCAGCTCTGATGCACAACCTTCAATGAAGGTATGCCCATTCACGCATGTCTCCACGCAGAAGACGCAGTAGCTGAGAATCGAAGCTGACAGCCTCTTACTGTTAGGCGACGGCGCTACCGCAGCATCACCACCGCAGTATTGCATTAATTTACTTAAAATGTTGGTAGAGTAACAGGTTTTGCATCAGTGTACATTTTCTGAACAGTAGAAGGTATAACTATATGGCATTATTAATTCGCTGCAATCCTCAGTGATTATCAGAAAAACAAAAATTTTACGAGGGACAAGACAAAAATGAGTGGAATGGAAGTTTATATAGATTTTCAGATGTGTTATATTGAGTGAAACATATGTCCATGTTATGGTTTTGAATTATAATTTTTTTTAGATGAATAAAGCTTAAACTTGGAAAAAAAAGACAATATGAGGGGCACTCTTACAAAATCAGGGACACTTGAGAGGTATATGTAAGTGAAAGAACCAAACTGACCTTTGGAGCCAGTTGATTCTGTTTTTCTAATTTATGCAGTAGTTTGCAATAGCAGGTTACTGCTTTTTAAAACATGACAACAGAGTCTGTGTGTGTTTGTGTCACTGGATGGAAGTTTCAGATGCACCTATAGTCTTTTCAAAGTAAGCAGTTAAGTGCTACCTTTCTAAGTGAATGAATAAGTCTGGTGTAAAACAAGACATACTCTTTCATCTGACTGAGTGCATTATGGGAAGAAGAAAGCCTACCCCCCCCCCCCCAAAAAAAAAAAAAAAAAACAGAGAAAAAAGCAGCCAAAGCCCCTCACTATTGGGTTGGTACAAAATTCAAATTAGTAATGGGTACTGAGACTTTAGCTTATGACATAATATAAAGATGAGCTTTTTTCATTTTCTGGCTTCAGTAGCACTGTAGTTAACTTAAGTGAATATAATGGATGAGCCAAATAAGAATACCAACTGTAATAAAATGGTTCCTACCAAATAGTGTATTTTGACATATACATACATGTATATAATCCTGTATAGTTTGTATATTGCAGTGTAGCTTCTTAAGCAAGCGTGTGTCGACATGGCATTGCAGTTCTAATCTTGTAGTGTTTCTTTAACTATAGTGCATGTTAAATGTCAATGTTGATTTCTGCTTGAAAAGAACAGCAGTCAGCAGAAGCTCTTCACCTATACATGACAGAAACCATCTGACTAGTATAAATATGTGCAGGCATGTCAAACCTATTGTAAAAGTTATGTAGTCTTATTTTCCTGGAAACTGGTATGCTGACGTAGGAGAAATTGTATTCTGCAGCCTCAGGATGCAATCCATCTTTGATTAAAATCCTTTTAGAATGTTCCTGTAGTGATTAAGGGGTCAGGCTGTCCTGTAATCTGACTATCAGTGTGTGTGTTTGTTTAGTTGCATGCACATTTAATAAGGAGAAAGCCTTTGTATCCTTAACTATCAACCGAAATATGACATTGCTAACTGGGTGTGGAACCCTGCTTCCCATGTTAGACTTTGCCAGCAGCGGAGAAAAGCTTGTGAACAGATTTTGCTCTGTTTTCATGGAATTATGCAGAGGTGTCAAAAATAAAGTACTTATGTGTTTAGTATGTGAAAACTAGAGGAGTGGGTAGTACTTTTTTTGGAAGACTATTCATTTTGCTGGATGTTAGCTTTAGGTTGTAGGACATTATAGCTGAAGTGAAATTCACTGTGGCAAGTTAACTATGGGCACAGAGAGGCATGCAGCTTATACCCACAGCTTTCTTAACCAAGTGCACAGGGGATAAGAAATGTGCATGACCCCCCCCCCCCCAAAAAAAAAGCAGCTTGAGACAGAAGTCTGTATGGTAGGCATCAACAGTGGGATGTCCAGTGGGCATGCAGTGGCAGTGAAAATGCAGTGTGCAAATAGAGATGCATGCCTTTATTGAAAATGCAGTGTGCAAATAGAGATGCATGCCTTTATTAATGTGCCGCACATTACTGAACTCAAGATGAAAAGGGAGAGAAAAAAATCCAGCAAAGCAAGAAAATGGATTTACATGTGGCAGGATTTGTTCGTGCACTCTTGATAAGCATTAACATCAAAGTTAAATGGTGGACACACAATGATGAGTATGTCTCCTAAACTAAACATAAACCAGCAAGTAAAGTTCATGGAAAAAAAGGGTCATGCTATAATAACAATGACTGCCATCCAGGATGTTCATCATGTTACCCTGCTGCAGTCATCACACTTGGTTATCCTGTTGTCAGGCGGTCCCGCAGTCTGCCGGAATTCCAAAGTCTTGGTCCAGCATCGGTTGCTGTCGCTTCTTCCCTGACGTCAGTGCGCCAGGGGTATATATAATGCATCAGACGCCATTTTCTTCAGTCTTTCTTCCCGTGCGGTGCCCGAAGCAGAAGCAGTTCGCAAGTGCCGGTCGGCTGACTCCTGAGATTTTCGAATCGAATTTCAGACCGAAGTCTTCAATAAAGCTAAGTACCCCGTTGGGGAAACTTTTCTTGCCTCAGACCGATGTCAGAAAAAGTTAACAGTTGTATTTCTTGTGGGAAGCAAATTTGCATACCTTGCCTAGGCCCAGACCACAATGTCACTAGTTGTTGTTTTTGTGCTAAGTTTGATAAGTGTACTATAAAAACACGCTTTGATTTTGCATGACACTATGGTAGAAAATTTAACTACACTATGCCGTCGGAGCAACCGACTACCGGCGTGCACAAAAAACGCAAGGATAAGGACAGGCAGCCTAGTCCCAAGCCAGACTCAGAGGCCTCGGCTGGTCCGGTCTCCGGCCTTCAGTGAGGCTCCGACGCAGCCCCTGACTACCACAGATCTGGAACCTGAGACCGCTTCGGAACCTTTGGCGAAATGTACCAGACAGACGCAGCCATTTTGTTAAGCCCCTACTGACGACACTGCTGAAAAAGATGTCGGTGCTGCAGAAACGCCTTCGGTTTCTGAAGCCGTCTTCAGACTGACTACGCTCACCATTAAAATGTATCCTAAGCCGAAGACTCCTATTAAACCTAAAAAGACTGCACTTCAGACCCCTGTTCTCAAGGCCCCATGCCTAAGAAACAGATGCTCAAAATGGCTGAAGATTTGATCTCTTTAATCAGGGGTTCCCAGCCCCCTCCTGACAAAAGGCCTAGACAAGAGGAAGATTATGCATCCTCTGAACAAGTGTCCATTTCTTCAGGCTCCTCTGAGGACCAAGATTACTCCTTCTCCCCTTATGAAGATTCTGATGCTGAGGATTCCATTCCCTCAGCTTCTCCTCCTGAAGACTACTCCTTTGGGGAAACTTTACACATTGAGGGAACATTTTCACTGGTAAGGTCAGGACTACTCTGACTCTAAGAAAAGGCTCAGCGAGTTTCTTTTACTCCCCTAGCACAGACCACTTGCCATCCCACCAGTTTTAGACATTGTGGATGATGTTTACTTAGAATCCAGTTTGAACCCAGACTCTCTACCTTTTGCTTCGGCCAAACCTGACCGATACTATACAGTGCCTGATTCCCACAAATTTCTTTATAAAAGCCCTGTTGCTGATCCAGAGACTATCTCCCAGGGTCCCAAAGGGGCTAAGGCTTCTATGGCAAAAAATCCTGTACCCTCTGAAAGGGACTCCAGAGCACTAGACAAGTGGGGGAAAAAGGTTTACACCTCAGCCACTCTAGCTATGAGGGCACTAAATTGCCAATTTCACATGCTAAAGTATCAGCAATTTATTATCTCTCAGTAAAAACAAAGAATGAGCACACTTCCTCAGTAGTCTGAATTGTAAGAAATGCAGGATCTGTTGCATGCAACTGAACAGGTGGGCAAACATACTTTACAATGTGGGTTTGAGTCTTTGGAGGCTTCCTGCAGAGCAGCTGTTACTGGGTCTGTTATACGTAGGCATGCTTGGTTAAAGGAACAAACTCTGCCTGATCATGTTAAAGCAAAGCTTCTTGATGCTCCCTTACAGCAGGATGTTCTTTTTGGAGTTAAAGCAGAAGAAATCTTAAAGAAAATGGAGGATAAGGCAAAATCTATGCAGATAGTCAAAGATTTCCTACAGGTACAGCCCCCTCGCTTCAGCAGAAAATGGCCAAGAAAAAATTGGTCCTTTCCAGCTACTGACAGACCACAGAGGGGTAAATACAGACTTCCAAGAGGCAGAGGACAACCACAAGCCCAGTACAAACCTCACCAATGGGGCACTGCAACACAGAAGGGAGGAGAAGACAGGTCCCAAACTACCAGAAGGCAAACTCGATGACTTGCACCTCATATGGCCAAGCAACACTCTCTTGGCAGCCCCCTTGGGAGGAAAACTTGCACTTTTTTCAGACAACTGGCACATTGTCACAAAGGACAAATGGGTCCTAGACATAATTTCATGAGGATACAGATTCCATTTTCACACCTTGCCAATGAAAAGAGGAATGCCAAACCTGCCACAAAATCAGTGGGCAGAGGCACCAAAACAAATTACAGCTCTCATGGACATGAGCCATTCAGCTGGTACCTACTCGAGAGCAAGGTCAAGGATTTTACTCAAGACTCTTTCTAGTGCCCAGAAAGGACAATGCCTGGAGACCAATTCTGGACCTTTCAATTCTAAACACCTTCTTACAAGTACCCAAATTCAAGATGCTAACACTACAGCAGCTTCTTCCCATGTTGGGCAAGGAAGCATGGCTAGTAACGTTGGACCTCAAGGAGGCATACCTGCGTGTTCCTATCGGACAAAGCTGCAGAAGATACCTCTGTTTCATTGCAGGTTCAATCCATTACCAATTCTCTGCACTGCCCTTTGGCTGATCTACTGCACCCAGAGTCTTCACAAAATGCCTGGCACCAGTAATTGCATACTGCAGACAGAGGAATTCAAATATACCCATACCTGTACGACGGTCTCATCCAAGCAGAAAGCAACTCTTACAACATCTGGCTTTTGTAAAACATCTAAGTTGCCTGGGGTACACAGTAAACAAAAAGAAGTCAAAGCTAGTACCCTCACAAAATATGACATTCCTGGGTGCCATCTTGAATACAACGGCCCAGAAGGCTTATCTGACACCAGACAAACAACTACAGCTGACTCAATATTTCAAAACAATGGCAACAAAGACCCAACTAACTGCAAGAAAAATTCTGCAGCCCTTGGGCTTCATGGCATCTTGTATACTACTAATACCATTTGCAAAGCTGCATATGAGGAAATTACAGTGGTACCTAAAAAGCGTGTATGGTCTCAACACAGCCACAGCTTGGACACAATGATATCTCTCATTCCCTGCCTACAACAGGTGTTTCTATGGTGGTCGCAGGCATGTCACCTCAACAAGGGTCAGCCTTTCACCTTGCCCCCAGTCAGGCAAACTATGACAACAGATGCATCAGACTACACCTGGGGGGGGCACACATGGCAGGACAGTGCGTTCAAGGCATATGAACTGCAGATCAAAGGAATCTGCACATCAATCAAAAAGGGATGCTAGCTGTACAGAATGCTCTGACAGCTTTCAAGACTCTATTACATCCTGGGCAACTTACAATAAAGACGGACAACACCATAGTAATGTGGTACATAAACAAGGGGGATACACACTCCTACCCTCTATGCAGGCAAGCAATGACCTTGTGGAACACAGCTCTGGCTTACCAAGTTCAGTTACAAGCTCAATTCCTGCCAGGAAAGAATAACACATTGGCAGACGACCTCAGCAGAAACATCATGGATCCCCACGAGTGGAAACTGGATCCACAAGTATTTGCAATAACTCAAAAATGGGGCCTTCCAGACATAGACCTGTTTGCCAGTCCTCAAAACTATCAACTAACAAAATTTTGTACAAGGACACTTCACCATCAAGCTTGGAAGGTGGACGCACTCTCATTCAGTTGGAAAAACCTGACAGTATATGCCTTCCCTCCATTGCCTCTGCTCACAAAGGTGCTTCTGAAAGTCAGAAAGGAGAGACCACGATTGATACTCATAGCCCCAGACTTGGCCACTCCAGCACTGGTAGCCGCTATTGAGGAATATGGCCCAGGGCCCACCTTGGATTTTACCACAAATTACCCATTTGCTCACACAGCAAAACAATCCTATTCTTCACAGCCAGCTCAAAACCTTAAATCTGGCTGCATGGCAAATCATCTAAGCATCCAGCCAGCTCCTCTTTCCCAAGCAGTTATGGATGTTATTCTGGAAGCTAGGAGGCCAAGCACCAGGAAGGCTTATTCGGACAAATGGAAAAGGTTTTGTGCCTGGAACCAAGCTAAAGGCCAAAACATAATTCAGCCTCGCATGCCTCTCATTCTACAGTATCTAACTGAGAAGTTGCACAAAGGACTTACTTTTTCTTCCATTAGAATCCATGCTTCAGCTATTTCAGCCCACTACAACACGGGTCCACCCTTGTTTTCGCATCCACTTACAAGGCAGTTCTTCATAGGGGCAAAAAGCATTAGGCCCCCCAGGAGAGCACCTACACCAACATGGGACCTCAATTTTGTTTTGGAAAAACTTGTGCTACCTCCCTTTGAACCAGCTTTCTCTGCAGAACTACAGTTCCTATCATGGAACACTGCCCTGCTGCTAGCAATAACTTCAGCTAGAAGAGTATCGAAACTGCAGGCACTAATGGCAGTGGAACCTTTCCTCATTTTCCATCAAGACAGGGTTTCTCTACGAACTAATCCTTCCTTCATGCCTAAGGTGGTTTCCAGTGTGGCTTTAAATCAAACCATCCACTTACCCACCTTCTTTCCTAATACACAGAATAAAGGAGAGAGACTCCTGCATTCCTTGGACATTCACAGGCAACTTTGTTACTACTTGGATAAAACTAAGGCTTTCAGAAAATCTGACCAGGTCTTTGTATCCTATGCTATAGCTTCACAAGGGAAGGCTATATCAAAACAAACCATTTCCAAATGGATAGGACATTGCATTCGTTTCTGCTATACCCATCATGGAAAACCAGTTCCTGCTACCATTAGGCCCCACTCTACCAGGGCAACAGCTACATCTACAGCCTTCCTCAGGGTTGTTCCAACCAAGGAGATTTTGGAAGCTGCAACTTGGAGTTCAGTACACACCTTCACCAAACACTATCACTTACCACTTTACTCTAAGACTAGGGCAGGCTTCGCCACTGCAGTTCTGCAGGGCCTGCTAGCCTCACTAACCCTCTGACTCCTCCACCCATCCTTAGCTTTGGGATTATACCCAAGTGTGATGACTGCAGCAGGGTAACACGATGAACATAGTACAGTTTTGTACCTACCATAAATGTAGATGTTCGAGTGTACACCCTGCAGCAGTCCAGGTTACCCTCCCTCCATCCCCTCTGATCTAACTGGCTAAATCTCTACAATACCTTCCTGATGTATTTGCTTATAGCTGGAGGGATTTTGTGTTTGTGCAAAATTAACTCAATTTGGTACTAATTACTGACCACCTTTTTGGGGTCACCTGACATCTGGGGCAAGAAAAACTGAAGAAAATTGCGTTGGATGCATTACATATACCCCTGGCGCACTGACGTCAGGGAAGAAGCGACAGCAACCGACGCCGGACCAAGACTTTGGAATTCCGGCCGACTGCGGGACTGCCTGATGACAGGATAACCAAGTGTGATGACTGCAGCAGGGTGTACACTCTAACATCTACATTTATGGTAGGTACAAAACTGTACTTTATTGATTATGGTCAAGTTTGCTTACAGTGAAATACAGATGATCATTGCTCTTCACCTTGGGATTAAACTGTACTATTACCATGAGTAAATTCTAGCATATTCCATACCCCCTAGAGGGTAATTGCTATAATGCAGGAGATTGATTAGATCTCTGGACAGCTGATCACAATCCTCTACGTTGTGGTCAGTCATAACTGGCTTATTTGCTCTAGACATGGATGTCAAGAAATTCACCTTGAAAGTGTTTTACATCTTTGAAAGGTGTACAAATATTGCTGCCACACAACAGCTTGAAGTAAAATGTAGCACTGATCAACCGTCAGCTTTAAAAGCTTTTAAACAGGTAACTAAGTGTACACAGGTATTGCAACTTTCAGATATTTTTGATGCTGTTGCTGTGTGCTACAGTGCAAGTGCAGAACATAAAGAATTGTATTACCAAAGTTATGCACTTTTCTGATGTCATGAAGTACATAACAGACTTATCTTTTTTGGTGATTTTGGAACATAATTAGTGTTTTGTATTGCAATCATTTTGTTTTTAAGTTGAAAGTATGTTTAACAGGAAATGCAGATTGGAAAAGAAATATAAACCTTATTCTTAACTGCAGATAAAGTAGTAATTTAGGGCTCATTCACACTGTCCCAGCAAATGTTTAGACCCGCACAAACATTTTGCAATGTGCTGAAAAACATTACTGCATGCCAGATGTATGCAGATCCATGTGAACACATTCTCATTGTTTTCCCACTTCACAAAAGAGATGCATCATACAATTTTTACCTAAACTAGCTAGCTTTAAGGTGTTCAGGTTTATAGGACTTGAAATTGTTAATCTTGCAACCTGATTTTTATGCTCACTTTTTCTCCTTGAGATTGAATGATGCAAGAACAGAGGGTGTAGAACTGAGAATATTAGTAGCACAGATTATTTCAGAATGCTGTTTCTTTTCAGCAAGTTTCACAACTAAGTATTTTGTTGCGCAAGTATCCTCTACAGAAACGTGCTTTAATTTGCCAAATTTGGTAGGTGTACAACTGATTGTGTTGAGTACATTTAGTCCTTGTTGCTTATTTATCTATATCTTGTCAGTACTATGAATTTTACAGGCAGTCGTTTTCTGCACACTAAGTATGCATGGCTTTGAATTTCTAGGCCATTCTACAGAGTTCAGACATGTCAAGAGGAGATGTATGTCCTCTTTGCAGTACAGTGAAACTCTCTAAAACCACATTAATTGTCAAAAAAACTGCTGTGCTTATAACTGAACAAGCCTTAAACATGGGTTTTTTTATTTTATCATTATAGCTGGAAATCTGCTACCAAGACTGTAGTTACACAACAATTTATAGTTTTCATCTTAATGGTCAGCGAGATGGGAACAACCCTGCTCTAAACACCCCCTCCCCCCATTTCTGAAAGGGTATAGGGTCAAGTAAGACACTGCAAGCAAGATCATCCTTAGAACAGCTGAAACCAGATAACATCTTGCTGTGAGCATATCTCATTTTAGAATTTCAATCTCTGATACCAATTTATTTTCATAATAAGTCTATTTTTTTTACTTTAAATAGAAAGTGACCTGTTTGAATAAAATGTGCCATCACTTAATTACATACAGTTGAGGTTGTTGTGGTTGTTACTTGGTAATTCAAATGATCTCCTTAATTTCACTGTTGAAGTTATTTTAGTCTTTTGACAACCACTCAAATCCCTAATTGTGTAAGGTCTGAGGTTTGAAGGGGCCAGCATAGCAGGTGTTACTCTGCTTTTGTGCCCAGCTGAGGGGAGAACAGAAGCAGAAGAAAAATTCTAGTATTCTTTTGTAGAATGGAACAAACTCCCTGGCTCTGTCCCTGTGCCCCAGTGTTCTGTAGTGGCTTTTAATTGTGAGGTAGTTGTGTGGTCCTTGTTAGTTGATGGGGTTAATGGTCATGGGGAGATAAGGTACTGAAAATACCATAAAGAAAAATGTTTTCCAAAGCTCTAAATTCAAATATCATGATGTCCACTTAAAAATTTAAGTAGTTAATTTTGTAGTGTAGTGTGAACGGTTTAAGGGCCAATGGCATTGTGGATTGGTTGAATATGTAGTTTGAGATGCTGTATCTTGCAGCCCATCAGGGACCCTTATGAAACTGTGTGTGTAAGGAGGAGACATAATGTTTAGTAAGTAAATGCCAAAATAAGTCCATATTGCCTATGAACTACTTATTGGATTTGGCAATGTTTTCTTTGTCTAGGTGCTAAGATTAGTGTAGTTTCTCTGAGAGAAGTATTGAACTTGTATGTTTTAAGGGAATGTCATGATGGCAGTGGTCTTATGGTAATGATTATTGTCCTTTCATGCAGGAGGGCCTCTATTGGGGCTCCCTTTCTACTTAAAGGACCACTATTGGGGGGGCGCACACTTTATCTTTTCTTGAATTTCTACACATTGCTAACACATATTCATTGGAAAGTATTCGTCACTAGTAATTTTCTTGTTTGTAACCCGCAGTGTCCTGCCAGAGGTAGACATCCTGATCAGAGGATGCTTTCTTCTAAAGCTAAATCTTCCCGATAGTTTACTGTGATTGCACAGTTGAGATTATAACACCCATGGCTGGGCTGTCCAATCTCAGCTCCATTAATGTCGAATGGAAGGGACAGAGAAGTAGTTAATTCTGAGAGGCCTTTGTACTAGTATGACTTAACTGTTCTTCAGTACCTCTTACAAATGTTTTACCTATTGAGGTGTTGCACATTCTATGAAAAAGCATCCAGAAATAACTCATTGCTGAGGTAACAGACTTTTTTGGATGATAATCTTTTTGTGTGCTTCGGTTTCCTCTCTAGTTACTCCTCCAATTTTCCCTCCCTCCCTCAGTAAGCCACAGTATCACTTTTCCTGTCCAGCATGGTTTAATCACCTATGCATTACAATAGGCATCAGAACTGTCGAGTGTTGTGGCGGAAACACCCAAGTGGCAGAAGGGTGAGATTCAAAGGCCTTCAGGTATACAGACTCCTCTTCAGAAGGGTTGATGGACTTCCAGCTGCCTCTCTGCTTAAGGGTCTCCAGGATGTCTGAAAAAAAAGACATTCTCAGAAGCTGACCATGGGGACCCTTTTGACTCACTGAGGTCTGTAGAGGTGAATAACTCCTCTAGGGAGTGCAAATGCTTCGTCTTGCAAAGTCTCTTATGAGGGACCTCTTCAGAAGGGCATTCTGGAGAGCTTTCTGAAGAGGGGTTCACCCGATGGGGTATCCTAAGGCCTAGGGTTTCCACATGTCTGTGGATGGTGTGGTGCCGAGACAGATGCCGGTGCCTTTGGGGGAAGAATGTCTGGACCTAAAAGTGGAGCTGTCCGTGGGAAAACACATCAGCGAAAGCCCCCCTCCCTTGCTCAGAAGACACCTCTGGCTCCAAAGAGCCAGAAGGAATCCCCCGAACCAAGGGGGTTGGCTCCGAGGCCGATGTAGGAGCCGAGCTCATTCGTGCTGAAGAGGTAAGTTCAGATCTGACAAACGTCAGATCCGACTTCCCGGACCCGACTAGAGGGCGTCTGCTCCTAGACTCCTCGAGTTCAGATGGAACAGAGGATGTCAGAGCAGATGTCGGGCACAATAAAGAGGTCTTGGTGCCGATGGTTCCACTACAACCTCTTCCAGACACTCCGGTTCAGAGGAGGAATTGATGTTGAAGGGGAGGTCCTGGTTGGTTCCAATCCCTCTGGGTTGGCACCAGTAGCAGTTTGGCCAGTGCCAGTGTCCTTAAGAGTCTGCGCAACACCCATTCCAAGTCATCTGAAAGACTCCTGGAGGACCAAGAGGAAGAGGAGGGAGCAGGAGATCTGGCTGTTTGCAGTATAGGAGACCTTAAGACAGGAGAAACTGGCTCCAGTTCTGGAGACCGGTTCTATAATTCAAACTCCATTGGCACTGAGACAGAAGGAGCAGATGGAGATTTTCTGGGCCCAGCATTCTAAG